>NC_060271.1:86680663-86713163 GCF_021613505.1 Equus quagga
AAGGGGAAATCTGTAGACCACCTGCTTGAGAATCAAAGAGAATGTAAAAATGCAGATTCTCAGATCCCACCTTCCATGTACTGTCAGAATGTGGAAATGGGGGAAAGTAGTGAAAGCAGGGTTGAGAATATGCAAATTTGCCAAGTAATTCTGATACATACTGAAGTTTTGGAACACTCTTTTAGTGAACCTACAATTTCAGGAGTAATATCAATGGGACCCATGACTAATTTTAGCACCATAAAATTATAATAAATGTCAAGAAAATGGAAACTAAATAATTGGAGCCTAATTCCAAAAATATAAATTTCACTAATACTATGACATAAATTTCATTAGGTTGAAAACAACCCAAACTATTAAAATCCATTTATTCTCTTATTTTACTGAAGTTATTCTCTGCCTTCACTAAATGAAAGCCAATCTGTGTTGGAGAGCGTTAACAAAGTATTTACTTTTTTCTTGTTAACAAACAAAAATTATTTTCATGTACTCATTTACCTATCACTCTTACTTGGTTTTGGGAGACCATATTGTGGGGAAAAAATGCCATGACAGTGAAGACTTCTTCCCATACATCATATCTAATCTTGAAATATAACACATCCTTCTTTTCTTTAAGGTATGGTTAAAAGAAACTGTACTTCCATAAAATCTTTCATCTCAGAAAATAAGCCTAGCAAAATTTCTGTGAGCCATTAAATTCTACAGTCAAGTGGGGAAGAAGAAGAAAGAGAAGAGGAAAAAAAAAAGTTACGTGTACAGCTAAAAGTGAAATAATTGGTCAAAACAAAAGGCTACTCAAATATTTCAGAGAGACAGCTCCCATATATACTTTTATATATTAAAGTGGATTAGCAAATAAATACCTTTTTTAGAAATAAGTTCTATAAACTCAACTTAAAACAACAGATGTATCTTTTGTGACCTATTCCCTAAAAAATTAATTTTTAAAAAACTAAAATGCTTTATAGGCATCAAGATAATATTATCTCATTCTTCATTAACAGATTTTAGGATAATACCTCCTCCTAAATATTTTAACTCCTCACACAGTAGAGAGGCAAATTCTAAAATATAAAATTAAATGCTTTAGAAGGACACCGAGCTCCCTCTGGTGAAGGCATAACAAGTTTATTAAGTAAGCACCACCTCTGGAATTATAATCCCCTCTGGCTTCTTCCACTGAGTTTATTGGTTCAATTTTCATAACCATGAGCATCATTAGGGCAATGCAGTAATTAAGAGTTGTTAGAAAGTGAATTCTCAAACTGCAGATTAGAAAATTAAACTATTTCCTGATTACATATTAATGGAGCACAACAATAGCAGTTGCCATAAGCTTGGAAGGCAACCAAGGGATAAATCTGTGTACTTAATTACCATAAACAATGGCTGCATAGAAATGAAGTTTTATGCACATTCCCTTCTGTAATATGTCTGATATCAGTACACACTTGACAATTCTTGTTCAATTATCTCTATTATTTAATGCGCTGTGAACGGCTCTGTGTAAATAAAATTAACCACCCCAATTACTTTGAATTCATCTAGGGACAACGTAATAAAAAATGTGAAGAATTCTGCATGCCTATTAATCTAAAACATTACAGAAGCTTTTCCATATTCTCTTGTCTGTATTTATTTTGTCTACACTTATTTTACGGCTCTGCTAATTCAATTACATTTACCTTTGGTGGTCAATAGAGGTTTTGTTATTTAATTAATCTTTATATACCAGCATAAACATGTTCATTATCTGATAATATTTATAGGGTCTCAGAGTGAATAGTGCCTATTTAATAACTAACTGAATTTATATCTAACTGAACTTATAAGCCTATGTCTAACCATTAAAAAGTAGGCAGACTAAATACATAATTATAATAAAGTTCAGAGTGCAACTTTTTTAGAGGGTAGAAGTGAGAAAATACAGATGAAAGAAAACCAGAGAGAGACACACATAGTATGAGCATACATATGACCCTTAGAAAAATTTTTAATGCCTGAATTGTATTTTGAAGTTTGTACTTACTCAATACCTATGAGTCACAACATCCAAAAGTCCATCTGTTTCATTCATAGAATACACTAGTTGTAGCATAGAAGGTATACTGTTTTCATAACAAGATAATTTTGTCTTTGTAATTATTTAATACTGGTCATTATGAAGGGACAATAAATCAATGAGATTGAAATTACATTACTCTATACTTTGATCACACAAATGACTTCTCTTTTTTACACCTCCTGCACATGCCTTTTTTCTTATTCATTCACAGAGCAAATCCTTTATGATCATATATTATATTTCAGGAACATAAGTATAAAACCTTTTGGAAATGTAATAATTTGAAGTATTTAGACTCTAATCAAGAGACGTGACAATGAACTAGTATTCAAGCCACTGAAACACTAACTTTCCATAAGCTCTTGTAACGCCCCAATAAACTACCCCTTTTTTTAAAAGCTGAGATTACATTTTTATATTGAAACAGATCAAGATCACATTTTTATTTTAAGAGTAAAACTAAGGAGCTTTAATACAGGAAACATACATGCATATCCAGTGTCATAAAGTGTAAGCTGCCAATATAAAAATAATTACATTAATTTAGAAGTCAGTCACTTAAAATTTTAGTTTTACTTTTAACATATCTCAGAAAACTGTCCTCAGGTATTTATTAATACCTGATCCTACACTGAAAACTACTCTCTGAAGACCCTAATGCTCAAATTTCAGAACCTCCTAAAGATTAGCAAACACCTAGATACTTCTTTTGAAGAGAAGCTTGTTTTTATCTCTCTGATTATTCTAAATGAGGATGTTTTCACCCTGATTTTCATGTATATTATACTGTCATGACCAGGGTAGAGAAATAAGGTTAAAAGGAAGATGAGCTTGTTGGGTTTCTAATGGGTCAAATAGGTTGGTTAAGTGACTTTTTTCATAACCTAAATGAATATTGATCTGTTTCTCCTGTGTTACTAATTATAAACCATGAAATGGTGATAAGAGGGTTCAGAGAATTAGTAACAAGATTCAAGGAAAACCAGAAATTCACCTCTAAGAAGATGAGACATGAAGCAGAGACCATGGCATGTACTGTCTGGAAGTTGGGTTCCAGAGCCCTCAGACTGGGTCTGACTCCTAGCTCCAACACTTGAGAACAATACGAGTTGGACAAGTTACTCCCTTCTCTGAGCCTTGGTTTCCTCACTGAAAAACGTAATTATTAACAGCGCCAGTTATTAAAAGAACCTCTCTCATAGGGTCATTGTGAGAAATAAGGAAATGATGCATATAAAGCATTTCCAGAGAGTCAGACATATAATAAGTATGCAATAAATATTGACCATTATTGTCATCTTTAGGTAAAGATAATGGATAATTCTGGAGATTCAAAGGAGAAAGTTCCCAGTAATGACTCAAAAATTTTGGGGTTTTTTGTGGGCCCAATCCCCTGCTTTAAAGCAGCTTTAATACTATGTTTGGTTCCTTAAAGGAGAGGTAAAGAAACATTCTGAGAAATGTGTAAAAAGTTACTTCTTTTAATTCTTATCTTCCCTAATTATATTTAATATTTTTAAATGGTCACTTAGGTTTTTGTAGTGGATAGTCTAGACAAAGCTACAGAATCAGTATTTTTGGCCCAGGGACTTAAGGAGGTTACTATGATCATCTTATTCAGTGCTGAAAGGTTTTAAAGCTGCAAGATGTGATATTATTGCAATCTCCCCCCAAATGTTTAATTTTTACACTCAAAATATAAATAAAATATTGTCACTTAAAAAAAAAATCAGTAGTTTATGGGGCCGGCCCAGTGGTGCAGCGGTTAAGCTCGCACATTCCACTTCGGCGGCCCAGGGTTTGCCGGTTTGGATCCTGGGTCCGGACATGGCACCGCTTGGCATGCGATGCTGTGGTAGGTGTCCAACGTATAAAGTAGAGGAAGATGGGTGTGCATGTTAGCTCAGGGCCAGTCTTCCTCAGCAAAAAGAGGAGGATTGGCAGATGTTAGCTCAGGGCTAATCTTCCTCAAAAAAAAAAAAAATCAGTAGTTTAAAACACTACTGTTCTATAGTAAGAAAGTTTGAAAGCCATCAAATGAAAACAGATTGGGAATGGAAAAGAAGCACCATTCATTATAGTAACACTATTTGCAGCACTTTAGTAAAAGGGCCCATTAACATTTCCATCATAAACTCCATTTTTTCAAGCGTTACAACATTGCAGGTACAGATCCATTAGTGCTATACTTACATACAAAATGTCAACTTACAACACATACTGTTTCTAACTAAGAAGTTTTACTGTTCCCAATGAAGTAATCATTACAAACTTCGGGTGCCAGAAATTTAAAAATTCCTCTTCTGCAACAATTAAAAAACAAAACAAAACATTAAGAGCTGATGGAAAAACATCCTCTAGTATTTGCATAAGGGTTTTACAGATCTCAAGGTGGGATGGCAGAAAACACACCCACAGACACTGACATAGTATTGTTATTTAGTATTCAGGCTATCACTGATTTAGGATTACTCAATTTCAGAAGGAACCAGTCAAATAAATCCCTACAGCTGCTCTGTCTCTGCCACTGATGTCCACCCCTCAAATGGATGTTGAGACTTCTTGAGCCCTTCCCCTGCCACTGCCATGTTCATCCTCGGCACATCCCCATCTTGTTGCAGGAGCCACTGAGACGCTCTCTTACATTCCTTTGCTACTTTCTTGCTAGAGCCTTCTTCCACATGAGAGGAGAAATGCGCAGCAGTCTAGGCTACCATCCAGGCTCCACTCCCCTCCTGCTCAGGATGCAACACCTTCAATGCTAAAGGGTTGGTGCTTAAAACCCAGAGCTGCTGAAGCTCTGGGAACCAAGGACTCAGGTTTAGGGTAACTATTAGCATTATTTTAGTTACATTTTAAATTAATAGATTTTTGTGGGTTTGTCTAGCCTGTGAATGTATATAACAGTGCTTCTTCTGGAAAATGTATTCTCAATTCCACAGAATCAACTTCTAAATAAACTTCAGAACCCATTTAAAATTAAGTACAGTTCCTCAAAAAGTTAAATAGAGAATTACTGTATGAATTAGCAATTCCAATTTTAGATATATACCCCAAAGAACTGAAAACAGGGATTCAAAGAGATGCTTGTACACAAATGTTCATAGTAGCCAGAGGCTGGAAACAACTCAAATGTCCATCAGTGGATGAATGAATTAACAAAATGTGGTATATACATACAATGGAATATTATTCAATCATAAAAAGGAATAAAGTAGCAGTACATGTTACAACATGGATGAACCCTGAAAACATTATGTTAAGTGAAAGAAACCAGACACAAAAGGTCAACTATTATTTGACTCCACTTATATGAAATATCTAGAATAAAGCAAATTCATAAAGACAGAAAGTAGATTAGAGATTCCCATGGGATTCTGAGAGGAGGAAATGGGAAATTATTGCTTTATCAGTACAGAGTTTCTGTTTAGAGCTATGAAAAACCCTGGAAATAGTGGTGGTGATTGCACAAAACTGTGAATGTACTAAATGCCACTGATTTATACATGTATTTTGTTAATATAATTTTTCTTAATATAATTTACTTTTAATTTGATATGAATGATGTGTATTTCTAATTTTTACACTTTTGTAGGAGCAGCATTTTAAAGAAATACATATACGTGCATGTGTGTATATATATACCACACATGCAGGTTTTTCCAATAGCTTATTGTGCACTTAAATCTATTCAATCACTACTGGCAATCACCATTAAATGCCAATCTGACCTCTGTTTAGGAGCTAACTTGCGGCTCTAACCCAGTTTTACAAACCTTCCTATATACCTTAATCCTTTCAAATGCAACTGTGACATAAAGTATTACAGACTTTTAAAAACCTGTTCTCTTGAAAAAAAAAATTGTGGAGCATCAGTAACCAGATAGTATTCTCAAATTTCAGTGATCTAGTCCATGGAGCCGTCCCCTATGCATAGTGCTCTGTTTCATGCAGTACATGGCTTTAGCTGGCCAAATCTTTCTTTTCCCAATGAATCAGTAGAACAGTGAAGATCTTACTTTTTTTTTAAGCAGTGGCATATCAATGAGGCACAGATGTGTATTCCAACTCTGCATGGATGAGCACACTGTTCAATAGTGCTGGCTCACACGGTATCAGGGTGAGTTATCACTTCCCATGAAGGCACTCTTATCACCAGGGCCCAGAGAGGTGGCTGCAAATCGCAGCCTTTTTATTTTCAAGGCAGTTCTGCTGAACATTCAGGCTTCAAAGATTCACACTTCCAAAACTCTATAAGAGTTTGTGAACGCTCAATTTGCCAAAACTGTTTACAGTGTAATTGGGCACCGTACCTGTGTCCATGAGATAGCGAAGGCGCTTCTCCACCAGCGCGGCACGGGTGTCAATTTGCTTTTGCTCATTCTCTAGTGCTGCCAATTCTCCTACAACATACTGACTGGTGTCTTTGAACCCTTTCTGTTAACGAGAACAAACAGGAAGGAAAAAAAAATCACTTGTAAGTTGCATTTTTCCTTTCTACAAACACTTAGTAAAGCACTTACCTAGAGAACCAAATACACCCTTAGGATCCCCCTTAGTACCAAACAGCAACTTGTGATTCAAAAAATTTTCCTATGTATAGCAAACTTTTGTAAACAGAGAAAACCTCAGTCCTTTAGTATTATATTTATAATTTAACACTCAGATTTGCCAGATTGAAAAAGCTAACACTACGCTAGAAAAAATTCTCCTGAGAGTTGAGGCAGTTATCTAAGCACGGGCAAGGACAGAAGACAATCTTCTCCCTGGTGACTACGAAAACAAATACGAATGACACCTTAAATTCAAAAGGGTAAACAAGAATTAAGGAATTGACTCTTAAAGTATCTATCTTGAAAAAAATCAGACAGATGTGTTCTTACAAAAATACAAAATTAAAGACACATTTCTTGCTTTCATAGTATACTATTTAAAATACTTCTAAAAAGAGACAGAAAACAAGTTTCTCGTATCTCCAGTTTTCCCGCCAGCTTGCTCCTGCATTTTAACAGTCATTCCGTTAATATGATACTAATTATGGTCGCCTCAAATTTTAACTGGAGAGGGGTTTCAAACCTTGCTGCGTAGGATGTAAGGCAACTAGTACACAAATTTGACTAATCGTCCATTTAACCAAATTTGGATTTCAATTTGAAATTTTACTTTTTACAACCATTCATGTTAAAAAAAATTATCCTTAGAAGTTTTATTTGAAGTAGCAGTTCTGTTATAAAGTACTAGTATAGCTTTATTTTTTATCTTCATATTACAAATGTAAATCATTAGGGGAGCAGGGTTATTATTTATGGTATAGTTTATAACATAACGAATGGATTAATTATAGCTCCCTTTGGAATACCTGTTTACCTTGCAACATTTCTAGGGCTGAGTTTCCTAAGTAGCTGAGGAATACTGAAGAACTGCTTAAGTGATTACTCTCACCACCACCATTACTACCATCAGTACTTATAATATTATTTATTCAGGGAAATAAACGTGAACAATCCTCTTCTGTCAAATCCCTTCTCTACCTAGAAGCATATTAATCTCCAAGAAGCCATGAGGAATTACCTTTTGGTACTCCTTAAATAAGAAACAAAATCAAGAATTACATTTATGAGCATATTTTGGAATTCTGATGATCAATAAACATGTCTAACCACACATATAACTTATATATCTTTGGAACTAGTAAATAATTTGTACTCACACATGAACTCAATTTATACTAGCATATTGTTAAATTTATTATGATAGCTGACAAACTTAAAGTTGAAATATTTTAAGAAATCATAAAACTGATAATTTCTCAGGAGAGTTTGATCAAATAAGTCACCATATTTTTTAAAGATTCATACAAAATGGATATCCTCCCATCTCAATATGAAATATAATGGAAAAATTATAACAACAGAAAAAATGGTAATGGTAACTTTAAATCTGGAATAATCTGGTGAAGCTTTTTGTATCTATCTGCCAGACAGCAGAGCATTTTCAAAAAGGACTTTTCTTTTATCATTCCCATCTAGGGGGACAAAACAAACATGGCAGTTTGCAAAGAGAATATGAGTAATAAAGATGTAAGAAAGCAGATGTGATAAGCAACACATAAACTTGATTGGTTCAGTTAAAAATAGTAACAAAGTTTACAATCAGATTTCTTTAGTGTGAGTATATCAGATACTCAAATATTCCGTAATTTATAAATTATACTAAATATTTCATGAGGATACACCAATGAGCTGTTCTACGTACTAAGACCTGGGAACATCTTAGTACAACAATTTAAAAATGAGAACTTAAAAATGAGAAGTTTTTAGGACCCTAAAATGTAGTTTGTAACTCTCAGTGCACTTACAAGGATTTTAAAATCCAACAGACTATTTTAACAGTAAAAACAATGAAAATATTTGCATAAACTGTAGATAATAAAAAAGTAGCACCATTAAAGAGAGCTATGCTTCCAGACAAAAATTCAAGTTAAAACTTGTTCTTCCTGCTTCTGTCCCGCAGCTGTCCATCAAAAGCAGCTTTCTCCCTGCGGTCTATCAAATATTTCCCTCACAAATCAATTTTACACATGATCAGCCCATACCCCTACTGAGCTGAACCTCCCCGTTAATTAAGTGAAGAAATTACCATATATATTATATTAATGCAAACATCATTCAGCTAGTAATTCACGGCTGATCTGGATAATGGAAAGGTTGAACACCCATTAACCCAAGCCAACAAAATGGGTTGGCTGAGAAATTCTAGCAGGTCTCATGTGACTTTTCCCTCTAACTGCAGCTCTGCGGTATCTGCTATTGTAATAATTAAAATCCTCCCGGTAGATCAATACTGGAATCTCTTTATGGGAAGTGCCCTGATGGAAATGTCTCAAGGAAGCTGGGGCTGTGGAACTCTGAAAAATTCATTTTTTTTATCTGACAATTATCACCACACTGCAGACTAATTCAACAGTGCACCCCTCTCACTCTGCTTTGAATGCACTGGAGATTGACATCTTAAAAAACCTAACATCTCATTTTAACAAATAAAGGCACTATTTCCACATACAGTTTGGAATTATCAGCAATCATGAAACCACACAAAAAATTAATATACATTAAGCACTTCATCTTCTGATGGCTTCCTCTGAGTTTCAGTTATCGCTGCCTTCTCCTCATTTCCTTTCTTTGTATCTTCCTGTATTGATCTCTGCCTTTTCATCTCTTAAAAAAAAGAGAAAGACATGTAAAATTATTATAAAGCTTGATATTGGTGTATTGAAATGTGGATTTACATTATCAGCTTTTTTATATATATATATAGCTAAATACTGTTAAATTATAAGACGGGAAAACATTTTAAAAAGTGTTCCTACCTGGTCTATTCTCAACATATTGACTGAAAGACTGAAGTTGAGTTTTTCTGACTGTAGAATCCTTGCTGAACACAACTGGATTTCTAAACCGTTCTGGTGCCTTTTGTAGTCGCTCAGTCCGGAGGTCTTCTGTGCCATTCTAAAAGCAGAACCAACATGCTAAGAGAGTCCTGTTCTCATAAACAGGAAACCATACATTAATAAAACAACTTTCACTGATTTAAGATAGTATCAATTTAGAAACTTTTTGACGGAAAAAGGACTTTAAAGAGCTCTAAATAGCTCAGCTGCAAGTTTTGTTGCATGTAACCAAAAGTTTTGGGGGACATGGTTTAAATGGAGGATCACCCTTGATAACTTTGATTCATTAGACACTGTAAACCCCTGTGTCTTCTTCTGATGATATGTATCATTTAAAAGCCATGGTGCCTCTATCTGTTGCCCCACGATTCTGCCCCATTGGTTCGTACAGACCCACAGACTTGTATGACAAGAAGAACTAGTTTCTAATTTTATGCCCATTGAGATAAACCACTAATGCTGGATGAAGGCTAAAAGGTAGGATTATAACACTATCCCACTGAACTGCATTTCATCAGCTATAACTTTCCAAAGCCAGATTTGTAAGTAAGCCCTTTACAGCTAAGGAAACTACAATTATCTTTTCCAGAGCTTCCTATGTTAATACTGGTAACAAATTCAAATGGTTCTATCAACAAGAAATATCCCAGAAGACTGAACCACTGCAGTGTGTGGAAGCTGCAGATACCGAGGTGCTGTGTACCAAACAAATATTTCATTTTATACCTAATCTTTTATTATTTTTATTAAGTGTTTTGAAAGTAAATAGGGAAAGGCTAAGATGCATGACTAATAGCTAAGCCTGCTGAATGCTGAAACTGGTTATCAAAAGCTACCAAGACTTTGCCCTTCCTCTGCATTGAGACAATCAGTAATGAGGGAGTCCTCCAATGGCCTATTCTCTAGCCTCAAGGAGGCCTGGGATACAGAATCCTCAAGGGAAGGTAACAGTTTATCCTTTTCCACAAACACAGAATGCCTCATTTATAAACGTGTAAACTGCATTTTATTAAAAAAAATAAAACCCCAGATCAATGCTGAAAGGTTCATGAGAACAGATGGACGCTATATGTTCTTTATAGGCACCGTTTAAAATAATCTCAACTAAAAAGATCTATACAAAGACAAGCTGTTTAAAGTGCACCTTTTGTTGGAACGGCTCTAAAAATTACTATGTAAGAGCTTTTTGGAGAGCAAAACCAATTTCGTCTATTTAGATAATTAAATCCTAAGAATGGAAATACCTCTATTTTAGTTTCTTTAAGTTATATAACATATTTATTATTACTATCATAATATGCTAGTTATAAAGCTAGAATAGAAACAATTTTGGCTTTTATTTATTCGTTTGTTTGTTTAAGAAAAGTATGCATTCTGCTGTCATCATAATAACTGCCCAATAGTCTAAAATTCAAGTCTTTACCAAAATAAACAAACACGGCTAAATTTTTTGAGGCCTGGCAACATGCTAAAATATCAGTGCGATTAGCCAGCAAATCCCATCTTAAGAAACCTTTTTATGACTAGGGACTTCTGCCACTTTACAAATGTATTCCTCTAAACCCACTAATTCAGTTAGCCTTTTCAATCCATTGTATTCTTCTTAGGCCAGCTTCATTCTGCATTAAATCCACTGCAGAAAGCTAAATTGAACGCAAAAAATCAGACCTGACCCAGGCTTCCTTTTGTTCAAAGATAGAGACCAAAAGTCCTCTGGTGCTGCCACACACTTTCATCACCAATTTATAGAAACCGACAGTATAAGGGAAAAGCAATGAAAGTCATTGTTTTGAGACTTCAAAGCATCTCTGTGTCAGGGGAAGGAAATCCTTTCAGTCAGCAGGGCAGTCCCCATAGTCCGCAGGTGGGTGAAAAGTTATACACGACTAGATGTGCCCTAAAGCTAGAGAAATATTAATGATGCAGTGCAAGGAAAAGGGGCGAAGGCTTGAGTGGGGATAATATAAATAGTCCTAATGATAATAATAAATAACCTTATAACGTGGCATTTTGGTTAAAATCCTACACAAGGTAAGATTCATACTGGTACAAAATACAAGCAAGTTATCTTAAAAATTTAGATTCAATCACATACTATCTTCAGGTATTAATTAACATTAATTCTAATTGATCTAAACAGGCGAAAGGCTGAAGACAGAAAAATACGCTAGAATTCTTTCAGCAATGTTCTTCTTAGCAAAATATAAATACATACAGAAGTCAAAAATAGTTTCTCCTTTTACCAACATATCAATTTAAAGTAGTAGTTTCTCTCAAAAACAGTATATGAATACTGATTACCATATTGATATTCAATTTATTGCCTACTTAATAAAAATTTCATATCTTAATGTTAAGAATTTGGTAAGAAATTGATTTTAGGATTATAAATGGAAACTAGAACACACAGATACCCAGTCAAATATTTTAAACAAGTAATATTTACCTTACTATCTTGCTCTGAGCTCTCAGTTATAACCTTCTGAGCAGAACTGGAGAGTGAATTTCCCACCTGTGGCTGAGCTTCTAGGAGCTTCTTCAGCTTCAAGTCCACCAACTTAGTGTTTTGTTCTGTTAAACATGCAAATACTATGAATAACTGAATATTTAGATTTGTAAACTAACAATTTAGGGCACATCATAAAAATATTACTATATTTAAAAAAAGAAAAGGACACTAGGGTTGTGAAATAACAATATCAGGCCAGACATATGTAGAACTCTCTCTATATATAAACTATATGACATACTACATAACTACAGTATAACTGAGCAGTCTTTAGGTATGCTGACTACATTCTTTTCTTTTCCTGCTTTTTCTCCCCAAATCCCCCCAGCACATAGTTGTATATTTTAGTTGTGGGTCCTTCTAGTTGTGGCATGTGGGACGCCACCTCAGCGTGGCCAGATGAGCGGTGCCATGTCTGCGCCCAGGATCCGAACCAGCGAAACCCCGGGCCACCGAAGTGGAAGACGTGAACTTAACCACTTGGCCACTGGGCCGGCACCTTCTTTTTTTTTTTTAATTGAGATACAACTGATATATAACATTGTGTAAGTTTAAGGTGTACAATGTGTTGATTTGATACATTTATATATGGCAATATGATTACCACTGTAGGATTAGTTAACACGTCTATCACATCACATACTTATAATTTCCTTTTTGTGATGGGAACAATTAAGATCTAGTCTCCTAGCACATACACATGTATATATACATATATATATATGTATTTTTCCCCAAAAGAAGTCCCCTTAAAGAATGTAGTCAACATACCTAAAGACCATTTAATTAGACTATAGTTAATAGTAGCTATGCTTACCTGAAAACCTAAGCCTGTATTTGATATATATGTATTTATATAAGTTACCGCAGAGGTTATACATAATAAAACAAGCTATCACAAAGTAGATATTCAAAAGAGGTGATATATTTGATTCTAAATTATATTATTTTGTAGTTTCAATTCTTGCAGTATATTAAATCTATACATATAATACCATATTAAAACAAGTTCTTAACATGATCTCAGACAGTTATGTATATACTATTAGAATCCTATGTTCCTATGTGTACATTTGTACTCAACATTGAAACAGGGTATATGTTTACAAATACCTTCTACTGAGAGGGCAGAAATACAATAAGGATGATCACATTTTGGAACGTATTAAATATGGATAGAAATTTAAAATAAATAAAATATGGCTACAAATTTTTAAATAATTTCAAATTATTTTTAGCAAGTATATTCATCTTTAATAATAAAATAGTTCAGAAACAAATGGAAACATAATTCTATTTAAACAAATTCAGTCAAAGCAATTCTTTAATAAAATGGTTGTAGAAGACATGTCAACCATTTGGTGAATGATATTTTTCATAAAGATTAATAAGTTTTCTAATTATAAGGCTCTTAATAAATGCTATTATCATTATTTTCATGCAAATTGGTCAGTTTATATTGCCAGGCTTCTCTTTTAAACAATATCTGATGAACTATGGTCAAATCAAGATAAAAATGAAACAATTTATTATTAAAACATTATGACTTTTATATACATATTAAAAAAAGAATTTTGGGGAAAATAAAGCAAGGATAAAAATCATAATGTATGCTACGTGCTTCCAGATTCCAGTTTGCATTCCTGTTTCTTATTGCCATGAAATAAACCATAGTCTGAATTGGAAAGTCTGTCCTACGCACACGCTAACACTTATTGGCAAGCTTCAGAGTTGTAAACAATATATTAGTTAACTCCAAAAACAGAAAGACTGAGACGTATTTTCTTCTTTTGGCATACATAAAGTAGGAAGAGAGTTTTTAAAATGGAAAGAGTCAAGCCTCTTAGGCCTAATAGTATCTTTAAGGTATCTCACAAAGTTGCTATAACTAAAACTAGAAAATTCCCCTCACTTTACCTAAGAAATGGCTAATTTTTCCTGTCTTCAGAATCTACTGTAAAATCAGAAAATATGCATCACCTATTGTCACTGATCTTATACTTCCATAATTTGAATGTTAAAGGCTTCAATTCTGTACTCATGGATGCCCTCAGCAGGATGTTATTAGTTTCTGATAAAGCCTTTGGTGGTAGCTGTGGTGAGAGGGTGAGTAAGCAACAAGAAAAATCTTTTTCAAAAAGAAAAATCAAACTTACCCAAGTTCTACAGCATTTTAAATAGGAAGAAGTAAAAGGCAGTCCTAATTTGGGGTCAAACATTTAAAAAGTTTCCCTAAATATCAGCATTCTCCTGGACTTGTACAATTATAAATATACTGACCTCTCTCTAGTAAAAGTATAATTTAATACTAGACCATGAAGGAGCTACTGACAAAATGGCATGGTTTTGTTTGGGTGCTCCCTATAGTTAGGAAGACCCTGGTTGATGGTTTCTTAGAGAAACAACGGCATGATTTCAAACAGGGGAAGAAACAAAGCAGGTTAGCACTGTGGAGGCATGCCAGGGCTGGGAAGAAAAACACCTGCTCTCCGTCCCTTTAGCTTTTTACAGAAAAAGATAAATATTAGGGACTTCACTTCTTTACCTTTAAGTCTAGAGAGATTGCCAAAGACTTTTTATTGCTATAAGAATTCAATTCAATAAGCATTTATGGAACCCCTCAGGTATACGAAGCTTTCCATTGGTACCCACTGCTGACTTATAAAGGCAATGCACACGGAACTCTCATCTATTAAACTACGAGCAAGGATCTTTATATTTGAAACAATAACTTAGAAGGTCAATTGCCAATGTGATTATTGGTATAATATTTATTGATATAAGATATGAGATTGATTTAATAGCAGTCTATATAAGCAGTTTTCAAAGTATCTTATTGTAATCAGTTAAGTATGTGTAAGATAACTTATTATTGGTACTATTTAAATCCTTAAAGTAAGCGCAAAATTTGAAAAATAATATTACAACTAAGACTATCAATTCTAAACCAAACCAGAAAATCTGATCCATGGTTTAGATTTACATTTGAAGTATTCCATAGGCAACACATTTATACCTTACAACATCACACCAAAATACTCAAGCTGAAAGGGGAACCAATTATTGAATGCCTATAAATTGTCTCATATAACACAAAATATAAAAGTGAATCTTAGTAATAAGAGAACACAAACTACAATTTGCTATACCAATTTTATTGCTTTAAATTTTTAACATTAAATTAACATTACATTAAAAGAAAACTAATAACACAAAATTGATGTAAAGTGGATTTAGCTAAATGATTTGTGGGGGTATAAGATGTAATAAAACTACGAAAAGAACTTATTATCATTATTGATGAGATAACACTAAAAATATAACGATAAAGTTTGCCATGCAGCAGGACACAAAATATTTATAATTTGAAATTACCGGGAGTATCAAGGTCATTTTCTAAGTTAGTAAGGTCATCTCCACCTCCTACAACAAAGCCTTCAGGAATCTCCTCGTTAGTATCTATCTCAATATTATCATTTTCATCTGTAGGAACACGTAGCAATAATGTTAGTATATTACTTCTACTTTAAGTCGTTTGTCCAAAACACTAAAAAAGAAAAACTAGTATTTTAACAACAGTTATTCAAATTCAGGTCTCAACACAGATCCAGCAAGTTAAGAAATCAGTTTTAAATCACTTTTTCACTATTACATTAATATTTATATTTTACATTCATATGTCAAAGATGAATTGTCACATCAAAGCAGATGCGAAGGTTTTGATAATTTGCCACACACTGTCTCTGAATCACTGAGCTAACTGGGTCCCCGTATTTTAAAATGTAATCTATTAGTAATCTCTAATAACAGCATATAAAAATGAGGTTGGTTTGGTGACAAAGTCATCAAATAATATTTCTAAATTTCACATTTTTATCATTTATTAGATACAAATGTATAAAGAAACAAATCATTCTTTATAAACTTGTAGCTATATTTAAGTCATTCATATGAAGACTTGAATGCTTTTGTGCTATTAAGGAAATATTATCATAAAAGCATTATGGATAAATTAAGAGACAAATTAAGATAAATTAAGAATAGACAGTACCTTTATGCAAAAGAAAGTTCAGAAACAATTAAGACAGTACACCATGGGAGACTTACAGCTGGGAAAAGCTGTTATTCAAAATTAAATACACGGAATGAAGAAGTCTTACACTATTTTTTTATAGGCTTAGTAAAATGTTTAGGTCACAATTAATTGAGTCATTTTTTTTACACTAAGGATTTCCACTATATATTTTTTCCTTTATAAATCCTAGTGATAAAATTGACTAAGAAATTTTCAATTTTACACATTTGCAAAGGCATAGCAATCATCTGATTTGCTCATTAGAGGTTTAGCTTTAAATTCTGCTATTGACAGGCAGTGTATCTTTCGGAGAAACAGCTGTCTAGCCCTGGTAGTTGAAGAATATCCCTACTATTCTACAGTTTATTTGTTATTGGGCAAGCTTTGTTAATAACGACGTATTCAAAAGATTATCACAATTAAGAAATTCCAAAATTCTATAGCTTTGGTTTAACCCTTCAATAGTTGTCCTTTTTCCTATACAACTTGGTGTTTGCTTTTGGGCTTCCTGAGTTAAAACTTACTATGAGCATTAATATTAATAATAATAGTTTACATTTATAGAAGACACCAGGCACTGTGTAAGCCATTTAGAAGAACCCAACAAAGAAAAAAAAGACCGAGAAATGCCTCCAGGAGAAAAGCATTGCTAAATGCATTCAAATTACTAGGCATTATACTTGGCTACATCACAGAAGTATAACCAGTTGAGAGATCTTTTCTAATCAACTGTGCTTAGCACAACTATTTGACTAATTTCACAAAAGTCAGCATCTTCATTATTCTCAAAAATTCTTCTCTAAGTAATTTTGTAGTAAATGCAAATGAATTAACAAATATTTCCTGTGTGCTAAATAAGTGTTCAGAATACTTCCTTGTATTACTCTGTGCCAGAGACAGTTTACTATCAACAGTTTTTAGAGTGCAGTACTTTGTTGCTACCAACCAGCCTCTATTGATTATTACTGACCATAATTAATCTGGAGTGAAAGCACAAAATTCAACATTCATCCATTTATTTATTCAAGGAACTTCTACTGTATACTGTAGCTGCAATTTACAAAACACTGCTAGATGGTGGAGATACCAAGTTGTAAGAGACACTTATTAATCACCTTAAAGGTTTACATTCAAATGACTACAATTCTATGTAGGACAGGTAAGTGTTATGAAGTAAAAATAAAGTACAGAGCATATTCAAAAGATGAAAAGATTACTCTTTGCCAATAGCACCAGGAATTGTTTTTTGGAAGCACTAGCCTTTAAATTGAGTTTTGAGAAATGTACAGGATTTCAAAAGGTACAACTGAGGTGAGGGTATTACCAACACGAAAGAAGGAAAGGCTAGGTTACGTTCAAAGGATGGTGTAAAGTTCTATTTGGCTCAAGCATACTTAAAGGAAAACAACAGGACGTAAGACTTGAAAGACAGAACTGCAGAGAGCCCTGAAGGGCAGAATGAGAAGTTTAAATTTTACTCGGTAAGAAGGGAGAGACATTGCTGCTTTAATATAATTAGCATTGTGCTCTTTAATTTAAGAGCAGTCTATATAAGCAGTTTTCTACCAGTGACTTATTGTAATCAGTTGTGAAATACGTATAAAACAATTCCTAGTAATATAAGCACTAAAGCTTGCATCTTTTATAAATTAGAGTACCTTCAATATTATTCCTATAATATCACTCTTGCTTACATTCTTATATGCTTTCTTATGAAGGAAAAAGTGGTCTACGGATTGTGCATGGGAGTGTACTATGCATTATCCTTCATGTGAGACTGCTGACCTAGATGTTCAACTGGAGAACAGAAAGGCTGGAGGCAGGAAACCCAGGTTGGAGAGTGTTAAAACCTCCAGGCAAGCAGTATAGAGAGCCTAACCTAGGATAAAACAATTGGCAGTGGGAATGACATGATTTGAAAAGCAACCAGATACTGGGTGTTTGGGGGAGGGATACTGAGCAGAGGAAGGGGGAAGCAGATATCAAAATTGACTCTCCAGCCAGAGTGACTGGAAGGATGGCATTGCTATGAAAAGAAATAGCTAAGTCTGGAAATGTGATTGGATATGGGTACTTTCAGGTTCTGGGGATATGCAGAAAATTGTACCTCCTTTCATTACTCACACAGTGCCGGGTTCCTGTGTGATGTTAAACAGGTGCCATTCATTTTATTTCCCAGCTAAATGAAATCTCTATCTAGACTACCACTCACCAGTAATGCTGAGTGGGTTAACACCATGTTTATATATGAATTGCTAACTTTAGAGAAAAGAATTACTATTTGGGAGGACAAAAGTAAAAACTGATCTCCTATACAGCTCAGGTCTTCTTAAGAATGGATTTCTACTTTCTTTCCATTCACTGACTTTAGTTTTATGATGAACCCTTGAATTCTTTTCAACAGTTAACGTTACACATTTCTTCCACATCTGTGGAAATATTCTAAATGCATTCAAGCAGAACTAAAGTGTGGGCATGTGTGTGTGTTTAAGATACTGCATATTTATATATAAGATATATATATACATACACATAGATATCTTTATGGCTAACTACTGAAAACCCAGTAAGTGAGTATGGCAGAAAGTAAACTAGAGATCCATTACAGAATAGAAGTTGGTTTGCAAGGATGGCATGTATAATGTATTCAGGAAAAGGTAAAAGGAGATTGGACATGCACAGGAATGAGACAATGTATTCTAGTCAACTCTGCATAGCACTATAAGAAAAATGGGGATCCCAAAGGCATGATTAACAGCACAGCAATAAGGCCAATCTTAATACCATTTATGATTTATAAATAAATTGAACGAAAAACCAGGATGTTTGGTGACAGTAAAAAAAAAGAATACGTGTACTTTTTAAAAAAGGAACAGAGGCTATCATTAAAAAATGTTCAGAAAATATATTCAGAAAAAAGTTTCTCATTTCTATCAAGATATTTTAATTCTCACTGAAGGTCCCTATAAAATTTATAACTTTTACAGTTATTCTATAGAAATCAAACAAAAGACAGAAAATATAATACAAATATATTATGAATAAAAGCTGAAAATAAAAATTATTGAAGACCTACAAGATTTTATTTTGGTTCAACAAATTTAGATAAATCTATTTGCCATAACCAAAATAAGGATAATGCAGACACACAAACATTTTCATGGACAAAATAAAAAACCATTTGCTTTATTCATTTGAAATGCTAAACCAAATTACACTACTTTATATAAATCAACGAGAGGCAAAAATGCCAGTTTAAAAGTTAAATGACCCTAACCTAACTCAAACCAAAGTGAGGAGCTAAAGAATAAATATATACACATAAAATAAAATATATATCACATATAATAAATATATGATATAATATAATATAATATCTTAAAACAAGACAGACACCTCCCATGCAAGTGCCCATAGACCATTAACAAAACCTTAACATTTATTTGACCAAGATAAAAACTTACTAATTCCCAAAGCAGAAATTCAGGCCATATTCTCTGACCACAATACCATACAACTAAAAATGAAAATACCAGATTTTGTCCCCAAACACTTGCACCTTGCCAAGCAAGAACAATACAATAAAATGAACCCATAAGTTTGTTCTGTAGAGTGAGGATTTTAAGATGATGCCGTTACAGGTCTATAACTACAAGTGATGCAGAAATTGAAAAGAAACGTGTGTAGTACACCACACTATCAACGATTCTCTCGTAAGGCCTAAAATTCTGTCAAAGGAAGACAAGCCAAAGGTGGCTGTAGCTCTTGGACAGGTACGATTCTGTTATTTCACAAGAATTAGGCTATTCCTGGTTGCAATAGAATCCAAGTGGGTTGCTTGAATACAAGGCTATACACAACCTAAAATATCTTACACGGATTTTCTGTGGACACCATGAAGCTGAAGATACCTCACCTCAATTCATTAAGTTTCCTTTCCTCGCTGAGCCTGGTGGCTGCTTGAGAATAGAAAAAAGCAAGCTTTCCAAGTAGGTTCAGGCAACGAGTCTGAGTAATGATCACGTCCAACACATTCTTCTTCTACCTTAACATTTCAGTTCTTCTTCACCACTCCACACCACTGTTTCCAAAATCCTCCTACCCTAGTCCTCCGCCTAGGCTGGTCCTTAGTTATTTCTCTCTCCTCCTTTCACACTAATTCTTATCCAGATCTGATGATTCCCACTAGGCACTGGAATAGTAGACACTAATTTGTTAGTTCTTTGCCCTGACTTATCAACTTCATAAGGTTATTTTCACTTAGGAATTAGACTCTTGTGAACCCATGTGAATTTCTAATTTGCTATGCAAGGGTCAGCAAACTATAGCATGGGGGCAAAATCCAGTCGACTGCACCTTCTTGGGGTAAATAACAGGTGTGTCCATTAATTTACATATTGTTCAAGGCTGCTTTCAGGCTACAAGGGCAGAATGGAGTAGTTAAGATAGAGATCATATGGCCTACAAAGCCTAAAATATTTACTTTGGCCCTTTCCAGGAAGTTTGCCGAATCCTGGCTTAGCATAGTAGCTGCCGTTGCAGAAGAGATAAATGCATATGTATGAAGGGTTGAATTTCAGGCAGGAATTTTACCCTCTCCCTTGTCCTAAAGGTCTCTTCCTCTATTCTCAGCCTCAATAGTTTCACCTTAGACCTTGAGGCCAGAGCAGACCTTGTCTGATCCATATACCTTTATGAAGACAGGCCAATATCTACTCCTGAGGTTGGGGAGCAGGCCTGCTCCACTTGTAGGTCAACCTTAGCTCTGATTTAGAACCTACCATCTGATATATGGCTGCTTCCAAAAATCAAGGTATCTTGTATCCTAAAGGAGAAAGGGACCCTGGTCAGTTTGGTCTCCTTAGGGTACAGAGTCTAAAATCTTCAGTAGGTTCTCGGAAATCATCTGTTGAACCCTGTCCTAGCTTCACTTCACCTGGCTTTCCCTGTTCTAGTCTGTACTTCTTTGCTAGTTCTGCAGATCTAGTCCTCACTTGTTCTTTATTAAATGATGTCAAAATCAGGTCTTCAGCCTCCCTAGGGACCAAGTATGGAAGACGCTCATTCTTTGGGTTGTAACACTGATGAAGTCTCTCCTCCTAGTCTAGTCCTGGCTTAGCCTCAACTGAGGTTGGATTATAGTGATAAGACCAATCAGAAGCTGACCCATCCAATACCATTAATCAAAAAATTTTAATTCTTAGCCTTCCTAGAGTTTATAACTCATTTAGCATTCTTATCTGCTCACCACCAAGAAAAAAAATTAAAAGAGATACTGGATGCCTCTCTATCCTATTATTACTGTTCTCTTATGGGTTTATGATGCCATAGGAAAGTAGCATTAGGAGCTTTAGGACAGTCTATCTGGAAGGTCAGGAATATAAGGGTTTTTTTCTATTATTCTGAGATATAATGAGGCAAAGATTTCTAAGACTTACTTAGAATATCTGGAATTTTTATGATATCAAAGAAACATCTTTTTTATTAATAATAGATGAAAGCAAATTATCATAGCTATATAAACATGAGTAGTTACTGATATTAATATAAAAATATAGTAGACAGTGTAGAAATTGCAATTAAAATTCTGAATGATAGGAGTTGAAAAGGTAAGATGAAGGATTTCACTAAAATATAAACATTCTGAGAAGACCAGAGGGATGGATGCACAGCTGTTTGGGATAGCAGCATTCAAATTTATGAGATGGAAGGTTACGTGCTATAGGCATTAGTTTGGAATTCCCTACAACAGTAAGCTTTTAATATAAGGAATGAATTAGAAATAACAGGAGTAAGTTTCGGGTTACTCTGAAGAAACTTAACATTGACCCACAAACAGCTTACCTTTGTTTCAGTTCTCTAAGGTTTTATTCGAGTCCTCACTTGCCTACTCTTCAGAGTGATCTTAGCATTCTAAGATTAACTCAGAACAAGTATCTGGCATGTTTTAGTAGATAAATAGGTTGTACACCTTTGAAATAAAAAACACCCCCACAGGTCTCTTGAATATATTTCTCTTAAATAAAAACGTAAAGAGATCCAAGTGAAAGATGCCCAAATTGAGCACTGAGAGGAAAAATTAAAATTTTCTTTAATTATATAGTCAGTCCTTGTCTCAACATAAAGCTTAGAATAATTTCTGCAAATATTGAAGAAGACCCTCTTAGACTAAGGAGACTAAGAAGAAATGGATATAGGACCTACTCAAAATTCTTACGGCTATAACGCCAGAACATTGTCAAAGCTACTTTCTAAAGATCTAGTTCAAAGTGAAAATTTTTCATGCGAAAGCTCACCACTAACAAGTCTTGTGATCTAGCTGTTGAGGACTTGATTGCATTTTACTCACTCCTAATACAATTAATGAGGCATCATGGGGAAATCACAAACCAAGGTCTGTATGAGTTTTCTCCTAAATCATATTCCAAGAAAATACTTCTTGAGTTGTTAAAAATTATACCAAAAAGTTGATTTGGAAAACAGCAACAGTTATCTTCTGATTTACTATACCTCCTTCAGGTTTCTTGCAACATATCAATAAGTTAGAAACTTTATGTATTTGATGAAATATTTTGAAGCAAGAATAAAAAGTCCCAAAAGGTCCACTGCAGATTTCAGGATTGTTCGTAGAATATGATACAAGATTCTTTAACTCACCTCCAGATGCCTTTGCCCTTTCTTTCAACTTTTCTGCAGCCATTTCACCATAGCTGGGAAGTTCTGACATCTTCACTCCAGATCGAGCTTCTGCTATTAGCTGACGAGCTCTCTCTCTCAGCTGCCGACGTCGCTCTTCATCTTGCTGCTAAGATATATTGAACAGTTGCCAACTCAGTAATTGACAGAAATGCAATTTCATTTTCAATCTGATCATCATGATAGTAACTGGTTTACAGCATGGTGCTTGGCCCACATTATAAATAGGATGCTCTATATCAGTTGGATGTCACACCATTTTTAAAAGACATCCTAGAATCAGAGTTTTAAAAAACATTTACAAATTATTGTACTAAAATGTCTGTTAAAAATTCAAACTAGCCTTTAAAGATGTTTGGCAATATATGTTACTGAGAGAATAGTAGGAACTATCATTAACAAACTAATCAGGCTTACAGAAAAAAGTCACAATACTGAAAACAGAATTCCAATTAATACTTTATTACCTAAGAATAGAATTTAACTTGCCATATTTCTAATAAAGGCATAGAGCACCGGCTAAAAGACATCTTTGATAGCAGAAAGTGCTGCTACACCATGTTGATAAAATACAGGAAATGACATTTTTAGGAGGCTGGAGTAGGAATGGGGATAGTACATTAGTTACACAGTTATTGTTGCCGGTAGTTTTAAAATCAGAATTGAGCAACTGCTCGACTACCCCCAATCCTACTCCCTCCCCACAAGGTGCAAACTGAGAAGAAAAAGTAAAATCTAATATGGTTTTTGATATTTAAAATAACTAAAAACTACAGAGAATTAATAACTAAAACAGTTTTTGCCTACTAAAAAAGGGTTATTATGAACCACAAATAATCAATGTGAAATTTCTCTGTATACTGGAAAGTATATAAAATAAGGCATTATGATGACAAAACAAAGCCTAAAACAATCTAGCTCCAACATATCTTTGCAGTATTATCTTCCCTTAGTCTCTCGCACTCTCCATAAAACCTCACATCTATTTATACAGAATTTCCTGTGTCACGTAGTTTCATGCATCCATGGATTTGAATATGTCATTTCCTCTTCCTAGAATGTTCTTCTTTTGTCTTATCTAACTTTTATTCATTCTTCAAGATTCAGTTTAAATCAGTTAAACTTCCCCTGACTATTCTTCCCTCCTCCCCACTGATAGAATAAAGTTCTCTTTCCTCTATGTTATCCTGTGTATTCTATGTGTGTTATTACTTTTTAAAATAATACTAGTCAAGCTACATTATGATTCTGTAAAAATGCTTCCTTCTCAGTAGAACTGAGCTATTTGAAGGCAGGAGCTATATCTAATTTATCTTTGTGTCCCTGGTCCTTAGTACATACTTTGGTACTTGCTATAGAAATTTCAAGTATGAAAACTTATAATTTACACCCTCAAAAACTTATAATATAGCAGGAAAGATAAAATAGCCACAATAAGGAGGTCTGATGGAAATGCAGCAAGATTCAGAAGAACATTTTTGGCTGAGAGACAAACAGGAGGCATCATGACATCATGGTTTTTGAGTTGGGCCTGCAGAAGGAGCAGGATTTGGAATGAATAGAAATGGGAGTCAGCAGTTAGGTAGGTCAGTGTAGGAGAGATGAGGAGGTAGGAACTATATACAGACATAGAGGGAAGAAAGTATATTGGAAGAAAAGTACATAGTCTAGTTTTCCTGAGCATAGGGCAAAAATAATGACAGAAAGACAAAGCAAGACAGAGAGAAAGGCAAGAAAAATAAAGCTGGGTAGATAGACTGTAGAGGCCCTGTCCAAGAGGCTGAAGTACTTTATTTATTCAGCAAGGGACAACTAAAGGTTTGTTTTTATGTTTGTTCATCTGTTTGTTTTTTGGTCTAGGGGAATGACCAATCAGAGGTGTATTTGAGAAAGATTAATCTGACAACAGTGTATAAGATAGGTTGGCAAAGAAGGACTGGAAAGACACTAGTTAGGAGGCTCTTAAAATAGTTTCAGGAAGCTGTAATGAGATCCAGAACTAGGATGGCAATAGGAATGGAAAGAGACAAGTGTAAGAAATACATTAGAGATAGATGTGGAGAGAAGAAAAATCTGACTCAGAAGTTTTACACTTGGGCAACTAGTGGAACTAAAAATAGAAACAGAAAAACTAAGAGAAACTATAAGAAGGGAGAGAGAGAAAGTTTGGGCTAAGAGAGACTGGGTTTGAGAGGCTGGCAGGACATCTAAGTAAAGATGTTAGTAGGTAGTTGGGGAAGTGAAACTCATGCTAGGAAGTGAAGTTAAACTACGACTACAGAGCTGATGGCTGAAGTTATAGGAGTTACGAAAGCACCTGAAGAGGTACTATAGAGAAAAAGGAGGGCCACTGCCTGAAACATGGAAAACATCTATATTTAGATATAAAGAGGAGAAGGAGACAGAGAAAGACGAGAAGTACTAGAACACTGATGTACCCTACTTTGAGAATCAAAGAGGCTTTCATGCACAAGGGAGTAACCAAATGCAGTAAATATTAGAGGTTAATGAGTCTGAACGTTAAAAAAGGACAAACTTGGTAAACGGTATCATTAGGGACAAGGGTAAACCAGACTGGTAGAGCTCAAGTCTAGGCAATTCTTTCACAAATTTTGAGATGGCTAGAAATAAGAACTGTCAAAATTAATGGGGATAGATTAATAGAGGTACCAAATGAACGCAGAGACAGGCTTGAAGCTCCCAGTGGACAAACTGAACCAATTTCAGCATCAGAAGAACAATGACTGCAATGAATTGAATCAATGAAATCACACACTGAATCAATGAAAATTCATCAATTCATTATGGCATTCAAAAAGTTCTTAGAAGGATGTATAAACTTATTTGAAGCAGCTTTTAAAATAATTCCTGAAAATTAGTAATTAGAAGAAAAGAATAAAGCAATTGTCTTTCCAGTGGGAACTGAATTTTAGGGTAACTAAATAGTCCCAGTTAATGAGAGAAAGCTCTACTTTATAAAATAATGCCATCTATAATAATAATTTTTAAAAGGTAAAATTATAAAAACATAACTTTGCCATTCATAAAAGAATGACTGATTCTGGCAAGGACTATCAACTGTTATTAAAGCTCTCAGGTGAATCTCTGACGGGGAACTGGATATTCATACTATGCTATGGCAGACTGCATTTTCCAAATAGTCACGACAGTTTTCTCATCCCACATGTTCTCTGCAATGTGACCTTGCCACTTCCTCATCAAGAGTTTAATTCCTCTCCCCTTGAATCTGGGCCAGCTTTAGTGACTTGTACATAATCAAGAAAATACAGAAGTGTTGTAGGTGACTTCCACAGCTAGGTAGGAAAGGTCCCCTTTGCCCAGTTCTCGTGAAATTCTTGCGTTTTCTAGTCTTTGGGACCCCAGCTGTCATGCTGTAATAATCCCAGACTACATGTAGGTGCCCCAGTCTACAGTCCCAGCAGAGTTCAGTTTTGAGTCTTCCTGGCCCAAGGGCCAGACAGATGAATGAAGAGGCCTTCAGACGATCTCAGCCTTTAGCCATTTTGAGTCACCCCAACTGTTCAAGTCTCCCCAACTGAGGCCCCAGACAATGTGGAACAGAGACAAAGCATCCCCACTATGCCCTGTCTGAACTCCTGACTCACAGAATCTGTGAGCATAAAAACAGTATTTTACACCACTAAGTTTGGGGTAGTTTGTTACACAGCCATAATAATTGGGACATATGCTTAGTAGCACCACACAGGTTATTTCCTGGTTGCAAGGGGAAAACCTAATTGTGAATGGATCTCTCCATTAGGGACCACTAATCTATGGTCAGTCTTAGCATCCTTAATGTTGGGTCAACCACGTGTTATATGTTTTTTGATGTGAAGCACATGAAGAGCACATCACCTATAAATTCCAGCCCAAATGTTTAAAGTGAATCCACTAAGCCTTTAGGTATTATTTCCAGTTTATTATAAATACAAAGGATAGAGAAACATGATAAATGACACAGCAAGGAAGTAACCAAACAAATCCAGAAGGTAGGATATTCAGGACAACCGATCTGGTCATTCTAATCAGAGAGAGTTAAGAAAACACACACACAGCAAAAAAACAACTAACCAATCACCATCACCACCAACAAAAGGGACTTAACCAGGTGCAACGTATAAGTCCTGGCTCAGATACTGGTTTGAACAAAGAGCTGTAAAGGACACTGTTGAATATAATTAGAGAAACCTGAATATAATGATAGCATTAAATGAGAGGAAGTATAACTTAACTGAAAAAATAGTTTATACAGTAATAACACTCATTTTGTCGTTTTGGCAAAATAAACACACAAACATATATGTATAGAAAAAGACTTGGAAGGATATTCACAAAATTGTCATGGTGTTGACATCTGGCTGGGAAATGTGATATTTTTGTTTTCTTACTTTGTCTCCATTTTCTAATTTTCTATAATACACATGTACTACTCTTGTAGTAAAAGTTTTTTTTTTTTAAAAAAAAGACTCGTGGGAAGGAAGGAAAGAGATGAGATGGTGGGCTTTCTGGGGTGGGTGGTGATTATGGTAGGGGCAAAAAGAGAGATCTAACATTCAAGGGAAATTTTCTTGGTATTTAGAGACACAAGCTCACTTGCGGTTAGAGGAGTAGTAAGTGCTGGGCAGAGTAAGACTAAAGATGCAAGAATAACATACAAAAATCCTCAGTTCATTATTAGTATTTCTCAATGTGGAAAACATACTAGGAATAACAGAAAATGCAGGCTTGATAATGGTGATTTTGGTGATGGTTCTTCAAATTTCCTGAGCTTTGATGCGCTAAGTGCTTTATATGTGTGATCTCATTTAATTTTCACAACCCAATTTTTACCAATGAGAATAGTATTTAGGTTTAGCATTTCAAGGTCACACAGGTAGCACTGATGTCAGAGTAAGGAGTCCAGCCCAGGTCTGACTATAGAGCCCTTGCTCTTACCACCAAACTACTTGATCCCAAAAAGCATCAAATTACATGGCCAACTAAGGAAAATTGAGCTTTTACTAAACTTCCATCTTTCAAACTTAAGAAAAGTTAAGAGCACTAATAAAAACCATTATTTGATATGCCTCAGGCAACTAGGTTTAAGTGAATTTCACTGTGTGAATAATAACTTCTTGCAGAGCTGGAATTTGGTGATTCAGACTAAGATGAAGTGGTCTGGGTCATCTTAACTGAGTTAAAATGAAATAAATGATTCTACCTCTCTGAATATGAAATGGGAACCTCATTTTTTCCTCACAGGCTACCACCTCTCCTTGGCTTCCCCCTCCTCTCTCTCATCCCCCAATAACACTCCCAGCTGCAAATGTTTCTGAGAGCTTACCAAGAGTGTAATTTAAAGCAGGCAATCATTAATAAAACCAACTCTAAATACTAATTAGGGACACTTTATCAATTTCCATGTAAATTCTTTGTTTGTACCTATTTACCCGTCATTGTTCTCTATACAATAGAAAAAAATGCAAATGAACAAATCAGAATGCAGCCCTAATGGGACTTTCTGTTTATAACCATTAGCCCAGAGGTGTGCTGTAATTCAATTCTCAAGTAGCAAGATTTAGCCTCATTAACAGACTGCAAGGGCAGGTTACAACTCATAAAACCCTACAGTAAACAAAGTTTATGGACACAGCACAAAATCTTGAGCCTGATTGACAGAATTCTAGTTCCTTATCAGATTGCCTTGATTTACTTTTCTACTAATGTCCTAACACGACAGAGACCATTTTGCTTGGGCATAGAGCTCTCCAGTGGGATGGCATATCTGCACTGTTTGTTTTCTCACCCATTAACTTCCCTTAAGACAAAGAACCAACTGAGAAAATAGAAGTTAATTGTTAAGAGTAGAAGGAAAAGCTTGTAATTATAGCAACTGATTATGCAAACAATTTTAATTTAACTGATAGTATTAATTTACAGATTCACTATAAGTAAAAATACCTGATTTTAATTTTTATATATAAGCTCCATTACAAGTTGATTTTTGCAGTTATAATTAAAAATTAGATAGCAATAAAATCTATGCCTCTTTTCCACAAAAGAGACGTATTGTTTATGTCAAAGGAATAAAATGAACAGCAAAATCAGGACAATGATTATTTCATTGTTTCTGAATAGCATTCAGCACAACTGCTCATATATGTTGATAATGACTATTTCTGACAATGATGGTTTGCCTAAACCTACCCAAGCACAGAAATGCATTACTGCTATCTGTTTTGACCATTCTGCATTCAAAAGAAAACAGAAACTCATGGCTATAAATAAATCATCTGTTTACTACGTCTGCTGAAAAAAATAAAAGGACTCTTGTCATTGGGATGCAGAGGTAAAGTAACTTAGAAGACTGTTGTCATTAAAAATACACTCGAAAAATTCAAAATGTAGGAAACCTATATATCTTTCATTTACCTGCCTAGTCTAAATATACCTAAATAAATTGAAGTAGTTAGGCTTCCTATTTCTAAGAATGGGCCTGATGACATTTACCTTTTTCTATATAGTATTACTTAGACCAAGTTATGTAGGATGATCTAGGTTTTGTAAGATGAATGTACTCTTTTGAGGGTGTGATGGAAGCCGTATTTTTGGGAGGGCTCCTTCTCCATGACATTTTTCTTTTACAAGTTATAACAAACGTCTGAGTTAATACTAGTTCTGTGCCTATGCACACAGCGTTTTCCTTTGTGTTGTCTCATTTACTACTCACAACTCTGTGAGGTAACTACTATCACTCTGATTTGATAGAAATTGAATCTCACTTAAATACCACTTGTAAATGGCATAGTAAGAATTAAAATTAGTGTCTGTCTGATTTCAAAGCACTGGTCCTATGTATTACATAACTGTGTTCAGGGAATTTTTCTGAAGCCCTACTGTTATTGTGGTTTTTTACTTACACTTTGGCTAAACAAATAAGGTTAAACTTCCCTTTGTGCTACCTAATGCAGAGAGGTGAAAAAAACTAACTTGTTTATATTCATTTAACTTAGGTTCCTGACCTTAAATTATAAGCCTTCAGAGAAGTGCTGAACGTAGTACACTTAAGCTTTACTTTTCTCTTTGCTAACATCCTCAGGATAAGCCAAAAGTCCTGTTATGGTACAAAGAGCTTGTATTTCAACACAATGAATTTAAAACATTCAAATATAGAAGATGGATCAGAACTAACCACTTTGGACCTAAACCGAAAAAATACTTAGCCCTTTCACGGCATGTCTCCAAGTTACTATTTTCCTTATCGTTCTGAAATGGTCTACAATCTGCCATAGATAGATGCACTAGTAAAACTTGACAATTTAAGGACAAACTCTTCAAGAATAAGTAATGTAATTCCTTGTTTCCTTTCCATAAAAATGCATTGGTATGCAATTTTTATATTTCACAGTTCACCGACATCTAGGCAAGCTTTCTTCCACTGCTTCAATGGTGCTACTTTTAATTTTATCCTCCTTAGTCGTAGTAATTAAAGTGATCAGCAGTGGCATCCCAGCGGCTTTGACACAGCTACAACCCCCTAGCAGACTTTTGCTTTTAAGGGGAAGGGGAAGAAAAAGACTAGAGTTTCATTTCACAGAGAACAAGAAAATCAAGCTTCTCCAATCCTCAACTTTATTCAATTGTTCTTTCAGCAGCCTTTGGATCTTAAGAATCAAATAAAAATGGCTGCCATGGGGGGTCCCTTCTATACTTGCCGCAAATGTCACCGACTGACATTACTTTAGCCAAAAAATGATGCCATGGATTTGTGAAGGTGAATTAGAACATGAGAAACTGTCAGTGTAGCTGCTGAGATCATTGCCCACCCAATGGTTGTCTTTCATAACATTAGATATTTTTATTCAGTCAAAAAATATAGATTGAGAAGTCTTTCTATTTAAGAAACATGTCTACAATGTTTTCATGAAACAAGCTTCTACAAAACTTTAAAAAATAATTATTTCAAATAATGTAGTTGTATCCTTGCTCTTTGTAAATTTGTGTGTATAACAGAACAAAGCACCCTATTTCTACCAACAAATCCATAATTCCATATCCTTTATCTCCCTTAATAACACAATATCCTGTGCTTACTTGTGTTATCTTCAGTTTCATACAGTCTTAGTAATTGGACTGTTTATTAATTGGACTAAATACATTTTAAATTACCTAAATTTTTTTTTTAAAAGGGCTTTACTTATTACTGCTAGTATTTCACAGGATTCTGTTCTCAAAATAGTCCATGAAATTCCTCAATTTTGTAGTAAACTAAGAGAAAGGACTTGACTGCCACCCTTTCATCATTAGACAGGAAGCAAGGCTCTGTTATTAGGCATTCAGAAAGGACAAGGAGAAAAAAAAAAAGAATTCTGTGCTTGTCCAGAGGCAAGGATTACCAAAGTGCACCTATTCACTTGCTACCAAAGACAGAAAGAAAATAAAAAATAAAATTACGAGATCTTTAAAGGTTTGGTAGACTAGATATTTTACTGCTAGCTTGATCAGCTCTTGACTGAATAAATAGGATTTAGGGTGAAACATTAAAACTGTTTAGCAGATCTTTTCAACCCATTTCAAACTTTTCTTATGCTGGTTTGTAATATAAGCAGACATGCTTATAAATGGCCACACCTGCTCATTTCTCTGGGGATGGCCTGATCTCTGTTTCCCTAACAAAGAAAGAAAGAAAAAGAAATCAGCCTTTCTTGTTGCAAAACAGAGTGGAAAGTCAAAATCTTTCTCAAGTTTGCCCCATCTGGTCAGATTAAATCTTTGATCAACCCTGGGGATTACATTTATTTTTGTAGTAACTACTAAATTTTGGATTTGTTTAAAATACATAGGCAAAATATTGAACAGGATGTGAATTTAAGTTTGAGATTCAGTTTTTAATATATGAGTAGAAAATATAAAAGCACTAATTCAGAAAAAATACACATGCATTTTAGATTTCAATAGTATTCAATTCACAAAACTGAATATATCATACTTGAGTTTTTTATATATCTCTTTGTTTCAAGATACAACCACTATTATCTCTACTTGCAGCATTTGTTTCGCCCCTAGTGTTGGTATACCATGCTATACAAATAAAGAATTCTAAATATAAAAGAATATGATCAAGTTAATGTTGCTAAGTGAGCCTTTCCTTTAAGTATCTGGAAGCAATCTGGAATATAAAGTTTTATATTTACATCAGCGATCATTCTCTTTCATTCATTAAACTAATATATGTGAATTTCCAGTAGGTATCATATTTCTCTAAAATATAATTTCTCTAAAATAATTATTTTAGGATTATAAAAGCAATTATTTTCTGTTTTTGAAAACTTCAAGCTGCATTAGCAGAACTAATGTAAATAGTTTGGGCCCCTAAAAAGTATCCTTTGATAATTTAATTCCTCTTTTCTTTGTGAAATTGATAACTTCTTAGTTTAAAAAAATTATAAGAAAAAAAGAAGAATGGCTGACTAAGTAAGTATCACCTTGTGTTACATCCAAGGCCTCTTGCTGGTTGTCTGGCTGCTCTTTTGTAGGCAAAAAGGAGCTGAACGCTCTCTGGCTCCTCAGATCTGGCCCAACAAATGCACTGCCAGTCATGCACATGGATCTAGCTTAAAACCCAGTGTGAGCCTAAAAGAAGCCAGTCAGACTGGCACCTACTCATGCAGAAGGAGATAGATTTGTCATGACAGGCTG
>NC_060271.1:89127201-89243126 GCF_021613505.1 Equus quagga
GTTTCTTTTATGAAATAAGTTACTTTCTGGTGATTGCTGTTTGCTTTTGAAAGCTGGAAGAGTCAATTTGGGGTCTAAGGGGCCGGAGAGGAAGCCCCCAACTGCTGACAATTGCTTCTTCCTCCGTGTGAGATTGAAGCTATTGTCCAGACAAGAGAATGGAGGGTGAGTCTGGCCTGATGCAGGGAATTCCATATTTCAAACACACGTCATATCATTTTCTTTAATTCAGTTGGATGAAGCTAAGTGCATAATAGATTTAAAAACACAAATATAACTCAATCCCTTTGTCAGGGATCATTCAAGAATTGATTTATTTTCAAGGAAATAATACATGAGTGGTATTTTCCCTGTGACATACACAGTTTTCTTCCTTAAAGTATAAGGCTGTGCTTCTGTTTGTGAGTAGAGAGTGGAGGAGGATTGCCACTACCATGATTTCTTTTTGGAAACCAACCGAAAGTAATCCCACCATCTCGGAAAGAGTGCAAGAAAACAATGGTGATGTTTCCTGCTTCTAAGAAAACGTGAACATGGTTTTGACTTTGACATTAGAGGCCAGAGATCCCGAAGTGAAATAAACTTCTAATTCCTTACCTGATTGTAGATGTAATCAGAAGGGCCAAAAGCCCAAAGAGAGGCCCAGGACACCTTCACAGCATGTCTTCTTCACCCCAGGGGAGAGAAAAGAATAGTCTTTTAAGCCCTAGAGTCTTGAATCTCTCTTGGAAGTAAATAAAGTAAATCATGAACGTATTGAGCACTTATGTGCCCGAATCTGTGCCGATTGCCAGTGTTGGTGGCTTATCAAACACTATAGCCTCTAACCAAGACCTGTGTCTAGTTGGAGAGACAAGAAACAAGTCAACAAGATAGTATGATACACAGTATAGTTAGTTCCTCAGTTTCTTTCATGTAGGGAATTCTTCCATTTGGAGAAACTGGTCACAAGGCCCAAGTAAGGTAGGCGGTTGAGGTCTTCATTTATATTTCCATCCTTCTGATATTTACTGAATGACCACCAGGTGCCTGACACTGTGCCAGATATGGAGGAAGATGCCCACAAGTGTAAAATAGTACCTTGCACTCAAGGAGGTGTTGTCTCAGAAAACCATATGTGAAAAAGTTAAACAACAATGCAAGGCAGTAGCAGAGGCACACACAGACATTCTAAGGATATGCAGGAAGGAGAGCCTAACTATGAGGGCGAGAAGACAGTCGTTTTTAGCAACCTATTGATCAGATTAGCTCCTTAAACTAGTTCTGAAAATCTTCTTTACAGTCATCCAGTTGACAGGAAAAAAAAATCCATCTTAAGCTAGGTTAGCAGGTTAGAAAGTTGTGTTAATGAGCTCATGATGATAAATTGTAATAAAATCCCAGCAGCAATACCAGGTACCATTTTTCAAGCTCTTATTCTATGCTAGACATTTGCTGAGTGACTTCCGTGTATCATCCAACTTAATCCTCACTGCAACCTTCTGAGATGGGTACTTTTCCTATTCCATTTTACAGATGAGAACATTAAGATTCAGAATAAATTAACTTGCCTGAATGGTAAGTGGCAGAGGTGGTATTCACCCCAGATCTATGAATCTCAGAGTCCTGACCTGAACGACCAGGATATGCTGCCCGAGTTCAGCCTCGTGTGGCCCAGGTGGTTGTCGCTGGGAGGGGACCTGGCCTGCACAGCCCTGTGGCTCCTTAGCAATGGGTGTCTGGGATCACACAGGGTAAGAGCATAGTGATGCTAGTACAAACCCATCTTCTATCCTGGGACAAGACCACCAACTTCTCTCTTCTGGGTGGTGGGTTTGTGGAAAGAGCTGAATGATGATTAAGTGACCACAGTGTGTGGCATACTGGACTTGATTTAGGGAGAAATGGGGTCACCAAGGGTATAAAGACGAGAACATAAGGCTGGAATGTTTGTCAACGGAGCTGCAGCTTGTTTGGGCAAACAGAGAGGGCTGGGAGCTTTTTTATGCAAAGTCACTAAGAGGCCATGGGGATTTGGGGCTCAGCAGTCACCATGGCTTCTACCAACTTTCTGGGAAAGTAATTGCTAATCACTGAGTTGCCAGCCAATTGTTTAATTTCCCCTTAGGCTAATTGAACTCTGATCATGAACACCCCAAACCAGTGCTCTCTGACAAGGACACCTGTGAGCTCAGTGCTGGCATGAACCATACCTGGTGATGACGGCGTCTAGAAGGTGTGGGTGAGGAAGGTCAGGAGGAGGTCACCCCTACTCATTGATTGGAAGCAGCTGTCACCTTCAGTCACAGCCTCTCCTCTTTCTCAGGTGGCAGTAGGGCTGTCAGGGCCTCGCAGAGAGTGGCTGTCACCCTCAGCTCCTGGAAAGACCAATGAGTCCTGCTCGTGGTTGGATTCTGTGGGCTCTTGGAGACAACTTCTTGACAAAATGTGCTTTCCAGTTTTCAGCAAGCACTCCAAACAACCGGTATGAAAATAAATGTCAACCCAATCCAACAGTTAAAAAGATCTGATCAAGGGCTTAATATATGACTAGAACTGGGTGGATAATTCAAGTCATAATACAATGATGAGCTGTGTGACTTTGAGCAAATTACTTAGCCTGTCTGAGCCTCAGTTGTCTCTTCTGAAGAACAGGGATAATAATATTACCTGTCTGTCAGGGCTGTTGAGAACATTGAATAAGACAATTCGTGGAAAGCACGTAACACCGTCAGCTTTGGGAAGTCCCTGTGAAAACAAGGCTCCTTTTAGTTTTCCACCAAGAAGATCCAGGAGCTGTAATTCTGTGGCCAATTTCTTGGTTCTCTTCCTGAGTTTGTTTTTAGGAGCAGGGATGTGGTTCACATAAGGACATCACGTGGTGTTATTAGGAAAACTGCCCGTTTTTTCTAAGAAGTTTTTAGCATTTTTAGTTAAGCATGATGCTTGTAGATGTGGGTCCTTGGCCTCTGTCTCTTGATTTACAGTCCAAATATCTACCTAGTGAGCTCTAACAAGTCAACCTGGCTCGTCAGCTTGTTTAAGTGGGCAGGTACCACAGCGATCTACATCTGCAGTGCCACTGGATGCCCCCGCCATCCACACCTCTCCAAGACCCATAGGCACTCCAGCCACCAGGAGCTCTGGGCATTCATCCTGGGTTATGAGTGTGAGTAGTTTCCAGAAAACCAAGATGGCGGGTTAGGTTCAGACTCCCCTGCCTTTTTCTTGGATTCATTATAGTCTCTGGTGAGAAAACAGGCAGTTAATATGTGGAGTTCCTGTGCTTAAAACACTGAGAGTGTATATATATATATATATATATATATATATATAATTTTTTTTCTCTCCACTTTAAAAATACATATAAATGTAACACTCTTCTTTGCTCATAATGAACAAAATGTCCAAAGTCGTGCCTAAAATACATTTTGAACAAACAGAAGCTGCATCTGGAAACGTGGTTAGTGGGAAGTACAACTGTGTGAAGGGGCTTGATTTTTGTTCCTTTCCTTTTCCTAAGCAAATGCTCTGAAAAGTTCATTTTATATCAGAACAGCTTTTTCTTGAGCCTGTTTTAAAGTTAATTATCAAAAGCTTGCATCTTCTATCTCTTGCCTATGGATCCCTGCTGGGTTTGTTGTTGAGCTTTCCTTGGGAAAGAGTCGCTCTGTAGAAGATCATCTACATGATGTCACAGTCCAGGGACTCTAACCGTCCTAGCTAATCAGCTTAGAACATCAGTACCTCCTTAATGTGGGATTTGGGACCTTCTGGATGCAGGGCGAGGAGCTGAACTAGTCTGCAAGCGCATCACTTTATTTCTTTTGCTTTAAGCAAGAATAATTTGCCTTTTTTTCCTCTCATCTTTCTCCCTTGTTGTTTTGCCCCTGAAAACTGTGCAGCAAAAGCAACCTCCAGGGTGGACACTAAATCTTCTGATGCAGGCAGAGCAGTGATAACATCTGAACTGAGGGTGCTTTGCCAGGGCGTGCTTGACAGATGTAGCAGGGCCTTTTAGGATTTAGTGCTGGAGCATATCTATTACCCGCGCTGCAGCACAGCTTGGCAGGAGCTGTGTGGTAATCTCCCATGAATTCTGTCTGACTTATCAGAGCGGCTGAGCAGGTTGCTGGAGGAGGCAGAGGCTCCGCAGCCAGTTGGGGAACGGCAGACCTGCCGCTGGAAGCTCTTTGAACTCTCGTCTCTGGGCGCGTTTCCCAGGTGGGCTTCTCCGCGCCCTGGAATGCGTCATCCCCTGGCCCCTTTGCTTGTGGAGATATCATGTCAAATTTGCTTTCACCCCACTGGCTTCTGAGTGTACAGTTTCAAGAGACCAAATTTAATTTCTAATACGGCTAATAGGGCCAAAGTGATTGCTTTAATGGAGTGGCAGGCTGCCTGGGTCCTGGATAGGGGAAGTAAATATGATACATGCTAAGATTCTTCCTTACCTCTCTTTCCTCCCTCCTTCCTTCTCTCCTTGTTTTCCTGCCGTCCTGCCTTTCTTCTCCTTTTCTCCCTCTCTTCTCCCTTCTCTCTTTATCTCTGGCTCTGACACAGGCCCACCTTTTCTACAGGTACAGCCAGGGGTCTCCGCACCCAGCTCCTGCCGTGAGCCTCATTTATCTCTACCGGAATGTGCTATTGGACGTCTCTGTCCTCCTCTGCTCTAACAGTTACCTTGGCATTTTATAAAAATACCAAGATTGATCACAAACACAAAATTGTTTAGATCACAGATTAAAGTTTAATTTTGGAGTTTTGCTGTAGGGTTAGAATTAGCTTCAGAGTGTGTGTCGCATAGGAGGTGCTGTAATTTGTTTTGAGGATAAGGCCTTGGGGCAGCTGTGCATAAAATGAGCATGATTCCTTATTCCCACGGTTGATTTTTGAATGGGAGTGCAATTAGAATTTTTTCACCCAGAAGCACATACAGTTGGAGGAAAGATAATACCTTGAATGCATATCAGCCTAGAAGACCTCTCCTGTAAATTTATTTATTGTTCACCAAGGCCTAATGCAAAGAGATCCATACTTTCCTTACCAACAATAAACTAACACTTTAATTTGAAGTCTGATGTGTTTGTAGAGACTCTTGCAGTGTCCTTGTTATTATCAAGTGAGACTTAATGGTGAATTTTAATGTCATTCATAGATACATGCAACCGGTTATTTTTCTTTGCAGAATAGAACCTGTTAGAAACCAAACTCTGGTAAAGCAATGGCCTCTCCATATCTGCAATGGCTGCAGAGATTTTCCTGCCATGCCAGGGAACCCCAATCCCGAGTGGCAGTGAGAAGCCACTCCCGTCGTGGAGCAGTATGCAGATGATAGTTTTCTGATTAATGATGCCAATCACATTTGTCTCCACTAGAGGAATGTTGGAATCAGCGTCCACAGAATACTTATTTAACCTGGGGCACAGAGCTGATCATTTGGATGCCACGGTCACTGAAAACAGGAATCTGGCTTCACTGATGGCCAGTGTGTGTGTGTGGGGCAGGGGGGACAACTCCCCTGGGCTCTGCATTCAAAGTGGGGACTTAGACATATCCTGCTGAAGAATGCTCCAGCACAAGCATCTATCTATTTATCTGTCACTCTCTCTCTCTAGTTAACATATTTCCTTTAAAGAGCAGTCTCAAGAGTGTATGCTCTTTGAGGAGGATTTCTTTCTGGAAATCAAGATGTTAGAACATCTATATTAATTTAGGATTTCCCAAATTGAAAGGCTGTATACATTTTTGAGGGGAAGAAACTCGTTTCCCTGAGGTACATGATTTGAACAAATACATAACATCCCCACGCCATGGTTCTGTTGTTTTAAAATAGACCTTATAGGCTGCTTGGTGCCACTTCCTTAAGGGAGTTTGAGACCATCAACTGACCAGTCACCTTCCTTCTTTCTGGAAACCCCTCACTCCTACCTCAGCAAACTGATCAAGCTGAGTTTCATTTTCTATCAGACAATATATTGGACACAAGTTTTGGTTACGAAATTATAATTCATTTGGGTTACAATATTTATATTGATAGGGACAAAAGACACATTATTTATAAACAGATCTAGAGAACACAAATCCACACCAAGCCTCCTTTATTGTGCACAAATACTCTCAAATTAAACGGCCTCGGAAGGCATTTTTGGCTCTTTTATATGTGATGGGGTGATTTGGGTAATTCAGTCAAAGAGGCAACCCATGTATTGAAAGACTGAGGCTGATCGTTGACCCCCTGACTTAGTCCAAATGTTCCAGTCCACAGCGCCATAGAACAGGTAGGAAGAGTTGGTGTAGCCTTTGAGCCAGAGAGCACATGGCCTAGGCGACTCTCACACAGGCTGTTACAGAGGTGAACGCCCTTTTGTGGGCTAGTTCTCTGCTGTCTGAGAGACTCTGAGATTGATGGGAAGGTGGCATTCAAATCAGTTGAAGACCCTCATGTTATTACTACCCTTTCCATGGACGTAAAAGCCCTATGGCACTTTGCCCACTCTTGAAATCTACGCCCTCAAGGTCTCAATCCTTCAAGGTCTCATTTCTTCTAGGAATGTGGCCATTCCTAATAATCTGAACTCTCATTTTACTTATACCCTTTCTGATTTGTCCTAGAATTCGGAACGTATCAAGCTTTGTAGCATTTGATTATTTAAAAATTTTTGATTTTTCTATGCATATACACTACTTGTGCATTTTTTGTTTTTTCCTTAAGAACATACTTCGGATACCTTTCCATGTCAATAAATATCCTCTACGGTGTCCCTGTTATTGGCCACATAGTGTTCTAGTGTTTGGCCACAACAAACATCATTTAACCAATCTCCCCAATGTTGAATGTTTGGTAAATTTAACTTTGGTCTTTGCTCCATAGTTCCTACATTACATATCACCGTATACTTCCTCGATTATGTCTGTAGAATAAGCTTTTAGAAGTAGAATAGCTGAGTCAAGGAGTATTCAAAAATTTTTAATGCTTTTGAACAATTTTGTCAAATAGCCCAACAGAATAATTCTCCCAATTTATACTCCCACCAGTTGTTATGTATGAGAATGCATTTGTCTTGACACTTTCCACAGCGTCATTTAAAAAAAACTAATAATTTGATAGGTGAAAATTGGTTTTATTGTTTTGGTTTGCATCTTCTTGAATTCTTTCAGTTTTCTCTTAGAGTCTGTGTTTGGTGTCATTCTCTAGTTGTTCTGATTTGCATGATGATGTTCTTTCTTTAACTCCTGGAGACAGGCACTATGTTTTCCACTTCTTAAAACAGGAAGCATAGCACTAAGATATGGTAGATATTCTGTGAATTCTTAATTCAATTGAATTAATTTGAAATGGAAGAAAAGATTGAAAACCCATATCGCTTTCATAGTAATGATAGTTCAGAAATAGGGGGAAAATTTTGGAGAAGGATTAAAAATGAATGAATTTCCTTTAGAAATTAAAAAAGTTTAAGAAATCAAACAAAATCAAGTTTGAGAGAGTTTGGGCCAACAAAATCTCTTATACATTGCAAGTAGTACAACCACTTTGGAAAATAATTTGGCACTATCTCATAAGGTGAACATTTGCCCACCCTATGACCTAGCAAACCCACTTCTAGAAAAACTCTTGCACTTATTCATGAATTTTCATAGCTTCCCTTCTCAGCCTAGCAAAAGTATGGAAATTACTTGAATGCCCATCATCTAGAAAATGGATAAATATACTCTTTTGTAAGATGAAATACAATATATGTTACAACATGGATAAATCTTGCAAAATAATACTGAATAAAAACAGTGCATTTCAGAAAATCACACATGGTCCAATATCAGTTTTTTCGTTCTCGAGAGCAAGCACAACAAGTTTAAGCTACACATATTTGTAGTAAAACTACACTTTAAAAAAGCAGTAAAAATTAGGACTGTAATTATGTCTTGAAGAGGCGAGAAAGTGGAGAAAGGAGAGGAGAGATATGTGCAAGTGGGAGCAGGTTAATGTTCTAATTTTTTAATTGGACAGAAATTCACAAATATTTCTTATATTGTGCTTTATAAGTTACATATGTGATATTTGTAAATTTGATTGTTTCAGGTAATATATTTAAAAGGTAACAAAGGAAAGAAATAATGGAAATGAAAGGGAATGCTGGTGGTAAGAGAGCAGTTTCATGAGTCTTTTAAAAGAAAACTCTTTTTGCTTTGCTATAGTTTCTTAGTTGTTAAGGTTGCTTATTTTTCTAAAGCCTCATTCCTAAAACTCTCCTTTTAAGACACTGGTGAAAGTACTGATTAATGGACAAGTATCCAAGGTGGCCTCTTATCGCTCCTACTTCCCTCCCATTGCCAATCCTTTCTCCTCTGATGAGTGTCGCCTGGTGGATCAGGTGACGGGTCGCGGGAACTCAGTTGGTCTCTGACACCTTTCTGGCTGGACTGACACTGTTCTCAGTCACCATGCAGGCTGAATGGGTGGCTTTTGGAAGTCACAGTGAAAAGTTATTTTTGGCTGAAAAACACTTTTGTATTTGATTCTATATGTCACTTTCCTACCTGCCCTCAGTTCCCATTCTGAATTCAGGATATAGCTGGGTAGTTAAAATATTTTTGCTGCAAGAGAGAGGGAGACAGCTTGAGTGTGGTGGGGAGGGACTTTTCAAGGGCAAGACTCTTCACTGTCTTTGGGAGATTTTTCTATTCCTGTACCTAAAATTGTTAGTGCTTTTGGGCTTTTTGGAAAATTTTCTGTTTTTCCCTTTGTATATTGGGCTAGGGCATCTGGAGGTGATTTTTCCTCCAGGGGACATTTGGCAATGTCTGGATACGGTTCTGGTTGGGGGGGGTTCTACTGACATCTAGTGGGTGGAGGCCAGGGATGCTGCTATATATCCTACAATGCACAGGACACCCCCACAACAAAGAATTATCTGGCTCAAAATATCAGTAGTGCTAAAGTTGAGAAACCCCGGCCGGGAGTGTTTCCTTTTCCACTTGAGGATGGGGGTTCTTTGGTTCACTTGAAAAATGAAAGTGTTCTCTTTGAAAGTCAATCTATTCAGTTTGGTGCAGAGGCATCCGACAAGCAGAGAATGGTCACGCCGGTCTCTAATACCACACTGGCATGGATTGTAGTCCACTTTTATAACTTTTTGTCATCTACATGCAGTAGTAAGTCAGCTAAATTATCTTCTTCCAGTTGAGTGTAAGCAACTTGAGGGCAGGACTCATGGCTCATGTTGTTTTGTGTCTTCCACAGAACCTCTTATAGAGTAGGTGCCCTACAATATTCTGCTGAAAGAATAATGAACCAGTTGCTTAAAAAGCAAAGTTGAGGACTTTGGCCACAGAGGGCTAGTTGGGAGGACCTTTGAGGGTCGAGAAGGGCTCAGTAGGTGTGGCAGGGCAGGGGGACCTATTAGCTCTCTCCCAAGCCCTAAATTGTGGATTTAGAAAATATTGCTGTACAAGGAGTAATCTCTCTGAACTCCTTCATTCCTAGGGGAGGAGAGTAAGACTCAGAGAGGTAGAATATTTTACACAATTTTGCACAGCAGATTACTGGCAGATGTAAAAGAAGAACTCGATCCTGGTGCCTCCTATTCACTTAGCTGTTCAGCAAGTTCTCTTCTTAAGGACCTGTGTGAGGCCCTGAAATATGTGGCTCATGATTTTCAAGGATGATGTATGTGCTTCTGAGTGTATGTGTGTACATGTGCATGTGAGTGGGTACTGAAAGTCAACAACAAGCACTGGGCATTTGAGCACAGATGTTCCTTGACCTGTTCCTGAGCCCCAGCAGAGAAGGTGAGCTCCCTCTCTCCTCAGTACTGTTGGTACAGCCTGTACCGCCCCAACCATAGACTGACCATATTTTATTACAATTGTGAATTTAACATCTGTCTTCCATGCTAGCTTTGTGAGGCCAGGAACTATATTTGTCTGTTCAATGCTGAACACATAAAAGATGCTCCATAAATGGTTTTCTGTGAATAAATAAATAAATAATGATTACCTCGGGGATGGCCATTTTAGGCTCCTTTCTGGAGAAGATGTTGTTTGGGTGGGTTCCTTGCTGATGGTGTAGACATTACCAAAAGAGGTGGGGCTGTTGAAGACAAATTTTGCCTAGGTGGCAAAGCTCCAGTGGGCAAGACTGGGAGGCATGGCTGATAGGACAAACACCACCCTGGCTGTGCCTTCAGGAAACCCAAGAGCCCTTATGGTGGAGAGCCTGGCTCAAGAAGTAGCCCCATTGTTATTTGTGGGGGTTTTTGGACTATAATGTCTGAGCAATCCACTCACAGCTTGTTATATGGAAGATGAGATAGCTCATTATCCTGAAAATTCTTCAATAGTTGCTCATAATGGGGTCAGCTAAGTACAGAGTGTCTGCTATCATTCAGAATCTTCTTACTCTTATTGAAGGTAAATCCAACATTATTTTCACACACTATTGTTCTTCGTCTCCCAATTTGGGCATGGTGGAGAATACACAGGGCATTAAAGTGGAGGGCAGTTCAACTTGAAATGAGGAGCCCCTGCCCCAGGCACCTTGATGCTTCTCAAGGACTTGGTTCATTAGGAGACCATTTCAGAGGGATTCTTTTGGGCCCAGTGTTTATGTAGAATGACTGTTTGCTCTACAGAGGGCACCATAAGAGAAGTAGAACAGATAGTAGGGAGGGCAAGTGACATTACTTTCTATTTTCCATGGAAACATCTGAAAGAGAAGTCTGAGAAAGTTCCCATCCTCAGACCAACCTAGTTCTCTCTGGCCTGGGGACCCATCCTTTCTTAGATGCCTGGTTTCCTCACTGTATCATGAAGATGCCCCCATCCACCCCCTCTTTCAGGGCCTTTCTCATTCTGTTACCCATATGACCAGCTATCCTTGCGGTCTTCCGTAAATCTAAGTCTGAGAATCTTTGGTTGCCCTTCAACACCTGCTCAAGTCCCCAGTCGTCCATGCAGCCTTTGTCACAGGCGGAACAGGGGTGAGGAGAGCAAGCGACACTGCTTCCAGTTTTCCATGACAGCATCTGAGAGTGGGGAGACAGCAATGCCTACAGCAGGCACTGTAAACCTTTTCACTTTATTACAGTAACATCTGACAATTATTGAGCACTTACTATGTACCAGGCAAGGTGTTAAGCACTTTTCAAGCTTTATTTTACTTATTTCTCACATCACCCTTTGAGATAGGTGCTATATTATCTCTCCTTAAGAAGGGAGAAATCTGAGGCACAGTGAGAATAAGTAAGTTGTTCAAGGTCATTTAGCTGGTAAGGGGGGAGCTGGGTTGGAACCGAAGCAGTCTGACTTCAGAGACTGTGATCAAATGACACCAAGTCAGACTGTGGTTTGGTGGAAAGAGAGCTGGCTGGCCTAGGAATCAGAAGATACGAGCAGTGGTTTTGGTTTGCCTGACTTTAACTGTTGGGCTTTGGGCAAGTGACTTTGTTTCTTTTTGAGCCTCAATGTCCTCATTTATACAATAAGGAGAATGAACTAGTGGACATGATATTGTGTGTTCCACAGAGAGACTATTCATGAAAGTGATTGCTAAACTCTAATCCTTATATAAAGTTAAGTTTCTGCATTGCTCAGTGTGACATTATTGGCTATTTTTACCTGCTCATGGGTCTGTCTTGCTAAGAGCATTTTATATTCATGTGGGGCAAATGCTATGTCTTATGCATCTGTAATATCCCTCTGTACCACTCACTGGCCTGACCTCTGCTTGCCTTTTAATAGGTGCCACCTATTTCCTTGGTTATACGCTAGTCCTCATCAATACCTGTAGCTGTTCCTCCTCTAAAATCTTGACTTCAAGCCTTGCCTTTCTGAACACTATCCCCCATGTTTTCAGCACCCCTTTTCAATCCCAAGGGAGTTTCAGTCCAGGGACTCCAGCGCCTGTTCACTGTCCGTTGCCTTCCTGAGGCTTAGCTTTATGATTATTGATACAAACACATATCCTTGTATCGAGCTTCCTTACCGAATCCCCATCCATTGAATCCTCTTGTCAAAACCCCAACTCTCTGCCCACCCTGGACCCACACCCATGTAGCTAAATGTGGCTGGAGAAATTACACAATGGTGCCGACTTTGTGATGCCAGATCTAAGTACCACAATCTGACCACATTCCCTTTGTGAATTTACCTACCTTCTCTTCAAGGTACTATTTAAAATCCCCGTTTCCTCCAGAATGCCGACATTCCTCCCTCTGTGTTGAGAATCAGACTTCTTATTTCCCAGAGATAAATAGAAGCAATTGGATGAGGATTCCTTCATATGTGTACCATGAAATGCATTGGCCCCCCTGCATGGGAACCCTTGTGCTTGGCCTTCCTCTCAAGTGGACTCTGCCGCCTCTGATGTCACAGAGCTCAGCATCCTGCCCACCACACTGTAGCCAGGCTGGCCCTGTGCCATTTCTCTGGCATGCCAGGGCCTTTCTGCCTCAGGGCCCTCACACTTGCTGTTTCCTCACCTCTAGTGCTCTTCCTCCAGATCTTTGCATGGCTCATTCTTTCTAATCACGGGCTTGCTCGCATGTCACATTCTAAACAAGCTTTTCCTGACAACTCTATCTAAAATAGTACTCCCTCTCATGCCGTCACTTTCTATCTCCTTAGCCTGTTTTAGTTTCTTCACAGCAAAAATCATTATCTGAAATGTACTTTCCTTATTTTTTTACTGTCTGTCTTCCCAGAAGAATGTGTCACCATATCCATGGGGGAACTTGTCTGTCTTGTTCTCTGCTGTCTTCCTAGCACTTGGCAAAGTCCCTGGCATAGAGTACATACTCAATTAATGTCTACTGAATGAATAAATGAGCAAAATTAGGACCATCTAAAAGATCTTGGATAAATCACTTTCATTGGGGTCAATTTTTCTCCTTTATAAAGTAGGAGAATTGACTCCCCATTGATTAATGCCTATTCTGGTTCTGGTCTTCCTCAGTGAAGGTCATTTGGGTGACCACAGGCCTTGTCTATGATTCAGCATAGGGTTAGTGTGTTTTTAATGCCCACAAGTTCCCTGTGAATCCTGAAGGCATCTGCTTGCCTGGATTTCTGCATGGTTTGGCTGGAGTGTTCTAGTCATGGAACTTGAACAGTAGAAGATAAGTTGAGAATGCTGTGGACGTTTGAGGACTTGAGTGCCAAGAGATCACAAGGGGATTTAGTAAAGGCTCCTGTCCAGGTTAAAATGACTTCACAAAGCAGGCAGGGTGGATGCTCAGTCAGGTAGCATGTCTGTGGAGAGTTTGTGCTGTGCTGGGCTGACCCTCCTCTGGAGTAGTCCCCATAGGCCAATGTGCCCAGCGATGCCTCTATTCACCTCGGCCTGGCCTAGGCCTCAGGTGTTGGTCCTGAGGAGCTTACAGTTTCACTCTAGGCAGGAGGGAGACATTTGTGTTCCCAATCTAGTAAGGAGAGCCTATGAAGTCTGGTCTGAATCCCAAAGTTAATAATAATAATAATAGATGCCTTTCCTTCCACATATGCCTATGTGCAAGAGTGACAAGGGGTTTATACACTGCCTCATTTAATCCACCCTATGGGGAAGATAAGTCTAGCAGATGCTCCTGGTGCCCCAACCATCTCCCAGACTCCCCCATGAGGTCACCTCTAGGTGCAGTGGACATTCCTCAGGCCCACTGACAGCTTCCCACCTCAAGCCCCCATGTTTCTCAGCTTCTCTGCCTGTGGGATTTTTCTCCTGTATGGTAGCTGGCTCTGCCCACAGGCAAGGCAGCTCCAAAGCAGAGGAGTCTTAACACCCCCAGGGACAATCTTCAACTCATAATGGACAAAAGTTAGTTGGTGCATACCCAGTTTCTCCATCCTCTGGTGGGATGGTTCTGAGGTGTATTATACACGGGTCCTAAGAAAGTCCCCAGCAGACAGAACCTCATTGCCACCACTGTAACCAAGTCATTTCCTGGCTGTTCTCCCTTCCTTGTCTCATTTAATTCCCTCCTTTGCTTGTGTTTTCTGTAGTCACCTCCCAAATCAAGAACCTGAGCCCAAATCCTTCTCTCAGGGTCTGCTTTTGGGGAAATCTAAACTAAGGCAATAATTGATCCCTGTTTTGCAGATGAAGATGTCACAGAGAGAAGGAGCAGAGGAATCTCCATGCTTCAGTTCATGCTTCTCTTTAATCAGACTGCAGCTTCCTAGCCTAGTTCCCATCTCCCCAGGTGAATCATAACCATCTTTGGTCACCAGGTCCTTTGGCCCGGGCCCAACTGTTTCTGAGATATGAAAGCATTTGACTATGTTTGCTCTCTGGCAAGGAGCAGGCATCCCTGTGGGGCTGGAGGTGGGGCTCATGTTGAGACATGTAGCCAAGACATCTAGGCCCACCTGGCTGAAAACAGCATGACACACATTCTGGAAAGGCCAGCCTCAAAGCCTGGTAGACATGACTGGACAGGCTGTGTTTGTCCTGTTTTGTTCCCTGTTGCGGTGACTCAGGTACAGGTGTGACTTTCTTCTTTCCCAGTGTCTCTTCTCCACCCCCAGAAATCTGGGCTGTGTGTGGGTTGCAGCACGTCCTTTGGGGGCAACCTTTTAGCCCAAAGTGTTGGAGGGAGGGAGAGAGGTTTGCCGGTGGGGGCAGTGGAACTCAAGTCGGGTGTTTGGAACTGGGAAAGGTGGGACAAATTTTGAGGAGGAAGTGTTGGGGGAAGGAATGGGATTATGCTCTCCACATCCCAATAATTCTCTGGGCCTTGCACCTTCTTTAATGACATTCTGGTGTCTGGAGCCCTCATGGTTACAGCACTGTCTATACAGAGAAGCAAGTTTTGTTTGATCAGGAGGAATATGCAGCAGGAGTGTTAGATTCCACCATAAAACAAGAATAATGACCCATAGCCCACCGGGGTGTTATGAGGACGAATCGGGATTACATCAGATGAGAGGACCGGGCCTTGCCCCGTGACTCACAGTGCAGCATGCTGTGGCCTCTTGGCTGCTGGCCATCCTCTGTGTCTTTCCATGGAATGGCAATAATTGAAAGGGAAGGTTTCTCCCCCTTTATGTCTGTAATATGGAATATGGAATATGTAACATAGCACACAGGAGAAACCTTCTGTGAGAAACATACACTGCAGGAAAGGTCTTGGTTATTTTATGGGAGGCTTCCCTTTCCTCCCTGTCAACTGAGGAAAGTCAGTAGTGAACTGCTCGAGAGGGACACCGGGTTCCCAGCTTTCTAAGCTGGAAGAGAAGTGGTTCCCCAACATTGGCGTGGCTGAGAATTATGGAGAGGAGGTTGTTCAGATGCAGATTCTCTGGCAGTGCCCTCAGAGATTCAGACTGAGTAGAGGTCTGCATTTTAATAAGCAACACCAGGTGATTTTATCTGGTTCACCTAAGAGACCACTTTAAGTGTCAAAGATGCTGCCAACACCAGCACTCCTCAAATTCATGGTGCTCTGTGTTCTCAGAGCCCCACCCCTGGTGTTTGAGGTGTCACAGGACACAGGCAGGAAATTTCGTTCTGAATCAGGCCATCAATGACAGATTGCTTTTACAGGCAAGTCCTTAGCAATAACAAAATGGCTCTTGGCCAGGGTCTCCCTTCTCCTGAGCTGCATGCCCTCCTCCATTGGAGACAGTCCCAGGGTAGACTTGTGGCATCACTTCAGAGGGAATCCACCACTTTCAAACCACTTCTTCCTTCACTCAGATACAAGGGCAGAAAACTTTCCCCCAACCTTGACCATGCTTACTTTTTGACAGCCCAATTCCAATGTCCTACCCCCGGGTCTCAGATTGCCTGTTTGTCCCTGAGCTGGCCAACAACGTGGCACAGCCCAGCTGCAATTCAGTTTATTTTCATGAGTGGGGATGGGAAGGGTCTTGAGGACTCAGAGAAAAGGTTTGTCCCCCGCTTCTCATCTTGGGCGAAGAGGGTCATCTGTAGCTTCTCAAATCCACAGACATAAAAGTCCATGGCATCTCGAATCCCAGGGCAGCTGGGCTGTGTGGTGAGCTCTCGACACTCACTCCAGATCAGCAGGACCACATGGAGATTTAGCAGCTGACTCACAACCCGGAAGGGCCTTTGCAGTTTGCTCCAGACCTTCCCTGTCTGCTGTGCTGTCTCCAGCACCCGGGCTTTTTCTCTCCCCTCTCTCTTGCATCCTTCTTTGTTCTCTCTGTAACTCTCTCTGTTTCCTCTTTGCATTTTTCAGCCCTCTACAACTGAAACATCTGTCTTAAATCTGCAAGGCTAGTCCAAATGTTTACTGGGCTTATTTAATAGGAAGAATAATGATAAGTGCTTCTGTTGGTTTTACTAAGTGATCCCCAGGCAGGAAAAAAGAAAACCCTCTGCCTAGAGGAAAGCTACAATCACCCTAAAATTGTATTCATAAAGAAGGGAAAAAGACAAATATCGTGATTATAATAATCATTCACCAGTATTGGTCAGATCCGTGTCTACCATCCCATCCACCAGAACCTTGCTACAGACCAAAGCCTGAGGAAGGAACCATCTTTGGAGGTTGGTGAGGTGAGGAATGGTTGAGTTGCCAAATTCTAAGCCTAAATGGAGTCATACGGTTTTAAAAAACAACTATATTGATGTATGATTGACATACAATAAACTACATGTTTAGGTAAAGGGTACAATTTGATAAAATTTGATAAGTGCGCACACCTGTGAAACTATCACCACAATGAAGATAGTGAACATATCCATCCCTCAAAAGGCTCCTTGTGTCCCTTTGTAATCTTTTATTCCTGTCCCTCGGGTCCCCTCTGCCATCCCCAAGCAACCGTGGATCTGCTTTCTGTCACTGTAGATCAGTTTGCGTTTTCTAGAGTTTCGTGTGAGCAGGATCATACCCCATGGCTCTTTGTGTTTGACTATTTTCACTCAGCAGGATTATTTTGAGATTGATCCATGTTGTTGTGTTTTCAGTAGTTCTTGTTTTTTATTGCTGAGAAATATTACGTTGTATGCATATACCACAATTGTTTATCCATTCACCTCTTGATGGGTATTTGGGGCATTTCCAGTTTCGGCTATATGAGCAAGCTGCTGTAACATTTGTGTACAAGTCTTTGTATGGATAATATACATTTTCTTTTCTATTGAGTAAATACATAGGAGTGGAATGCAGAGCCATATGGTTTTTAAGAAGCTGCAGGGGTGATTGGAAAGAATCTAGGTCTGGCAGTCAGGAAATGTGGATTTAATTTCAATTTTTCTAGTTACTAGCTGTTTGACATTAGGCAAGACACTTAACAACTCTGGGTCTCGAGTTGCCTGTCTGTCAAGTGAGGCGAAAATTAATTTCCATCTCTTACACACATAGATGAGAGAAGGAATAAGGGACATAACCCAGGACATTGCCAAGTTTAAAGGTCCTACTGAGAACTATGGAGCCGTTATCAAGAATAAGCTCCTAGAAGTGATAATTCTTTGCTTTAGGTCTTGCTTTACCAAGAGACGGAACTGTCCAAAGGCTTTGGAGGTGAAGAATTGCATTTGATGTTTTCTTGTTGCTCCCAGCTGCAATTTCTCTCTTTTCCCGCCTTCCACATCCCCTCCATCTTCTGTTATGGTCCCCCCACAAAGACAGGCCCATTGAGCAAGGGTGAACTATTAGAGGCATTGAGTGAAACAAGCACAGTTGGAATTAACTTTCCTCCCCTGCCTTTGGTTCATAAATCCAGAGGGTAAAAGCAAAGCAGAAGGGTAATATCATAGAGCTTAGACCTCAAGAACAGCTCTGCAGTCCTTAAGAATTTACTAAGAAAAAGTTGTCAAGGGGCACTCGTATATACAGATCTTGTTTCTCAGGACACTTTCTCTTCTAAGAAGTGTTAGGCACAGTGATAAGTGTCTTTGGGCTGTGAAGGCTTGTGTCCACATCCAGGTTGTACCATGTACTCACCAATATGTCTTGGGGATACTACTTCACCTGTAAGCCTCCATTTCTTCGTCTGTCAAATAAGAATGTTAACAATAATGCTTAGCCACTTCGATTGTTCTGAAGATTAACTGAAGTAAGGTACACACTATTCTTTGAAAGTACGAATTTCTGCAGGACCTTCGTAGCTGTCTTTCTCTCCAGACTGCATGTCTGTAGGAAGGGATGATCTTTCAATGGATGAATTTGGTGATCCTATACATTATGTGGGTTGGAATGGCAAAAGTCATCCTTCATTGTCAAGATATCATTCTCCAGATCTGAAATCCCTAGTTTTGGTCACTTCTTTAAGTTAAGTCAGTGTGCTGTCAGGAGGTAACTTTAAACTGCAAAGTACATTTGCTTCACAGTAATCATCCATGAATTAGTACATAAATTACATCATTTTTCTAGCAAAGGTCTTCAGAATATAGGTATATTCTAGCATAGGGAAGTGTGGTTGGGAATGCAGAGTCCTTCACATACAGACACACTCAGAGCATGACTTCCCTTCCCTTTGGTTAACTAGGGCTGGCTATGACAAGGTTATACTGTATTCCTTTGGCCAGCAAATCCTGAATAGGCAGGTTGAGTGGGGTGCCAGCCTGACGTTGTTTCTTTGTATGTTATTCCTTGTCGCTGCTGGAGTTGGATGGACATAGAGATTTTGCTTTCCCCAGCTCCCTTCCGCAGCACGTTAAAACTAAAAGAGATTTTGACAATGCTGTTTTCAGCTCTTTTACGAGGAAACTGAGGCACAAAGAAATATGGCAACTCACTCGAAGTTATGCATTTAGTTGATGAAAACTCAGATCTTGTTCCCATTTCAATGTTCTTTCAGCGGCCCTATGCATCTCCCTCCCAAACTCTGAGAACCATGTCTAATGGGCTCTTGTGGGTTTACCATCTGGAGTAAAAAGCATCATACCTGCCATGTACTGCCCTTCCTCTCTGAGGGGAGGAGGCCTTGATAGCAGTGTGCTTGCTTCTCCTCAGAGAGAGGGGCCACAGAAGCACTAGAATTTGGTGACTTCTCTGAGAAGATGATTCACTGTCGTGAGTACCCAAGTCTTTACACCCTTGCCCACACATGGGCTTCTGGCTCACCCTTTTCCTCATTGATGATCCATCAATATTGTAAAACTATCTCCAGGAAATCTAGGCTGCCAGAGAGCCAGATAGGGTGATTAAGAACAAGGAACTGGGCCAGCCCAAGGAGTAATTATGAGGTAGGTAGCATTTGCTCTTAGGTCCTATGGTCCATCATGTCTTCCCCTCACCCTGACCTTCTTTCTGTGTTTCTTTCTCAAGTACCAGGATACTAACCTCCCATTCCTTGTCTTCCTGGACCTGCCCCAAGTAGAGTGCTTAGCGGTCCATGCTCCCACCAAAAATTACTAATTCTTTGTCCTGACCCATTGCCACAGAACCAATCAGCTCTATTTCAATGGAACAAATATACTTAAGACTGAGAATGCTTTATTGTGCTATCTTCAATGGGGCATTTGCATTTTGAGGGGAGCCCTAAAGATTACTATGACTCAATCAGAGACTTTTGAGAATCACAGTCACTGTGGCAGGCTGGTAGGGAGGGCTTACAATGCTAACCCTGTGTAACATCACACAGAGGTGACCTGAGGAGTCAAGAAGATGCCAACTCCATGATGAATACCTAGCCTCCCTCTCACCCATTCATGTATGTGATGTTTCAAGCACTAATTGATTGGCTGAATTTTACCCATATTTTCATGACCTCCAAGTTCAGTATGTCTCTTTTTGAACTTTTCTTTGTTTGAAAAAAAAACAAATAAAATGTCATTTGTGTGGCCATATGTACATAGTCATACCTCGCCCTTGGTGGTTACTTATCTGGCAACATGAACATGTTGGAAACATGGTCATAGCCCTACTCCTTTTATTTGTGGGGTCTAAGGCAAGAGTGCAAATGGAGGCCCATGTAATATATGTCCAAACATTTCAGAGTTGTAAATCAAGCTAACGGACTATTACATAAAATATATCTATCCTTCTATCTTGACAATTATACCTTCCTGATGGCAAAATTGACAAATATGTTTAAAGCAATTTTTTTATATGACTGAAGGTTGGCAGAAAAATCAAAGATGACAGATTAATTGTTACTGTACATATCTGTGTCATTTTTATGGTTGATGATGTTTGTCTAAGTAATAAAATAAAGGCATATCTGTATTTTTATTTTCTTTAATTTTAGCAAAAATCACCAATTATCAGGTGATAATCAAGATTCTGACTCATTTGATTTTCTATTGACAGTAGTGGTCTAAGAAATAAAAAATATAATTGTAATAAAAGTGTACAAATAAAAATATTTTCATAGAAATTTAATGTACATTAAACATAAAACTGAAAATTTGAAATTATGTATGCTTTCAAAAACTTACTTTTCTTCTAAAATATTTAAAAGTATGTATTACAATAAAATACAAAATGCAAATTGTAATTAATGATATCAAATTTTTAAATTGGTGTTATGTAAATAAAATTGACATTTATAATTTAATTTCGGAAAATGTAATTAAATCTTATTTTTAAAAATATTTTATTTCATTTTTTTTGTGAGGAAGATTTTCCCTGAGCTAACATCTGTTGCCAATCTTCCTCTTTTTGCTTGAGGAAGATTGTCGTGGGGCTAACGTCTGTGCCAATCTTCCTGTATTTTACGTGGGACATTGCCACAGCATGGCTTGACGAGTAGTGCTAGGTCCATGCCTGGCATCTGAAACTATGAACCCCGGGCCACGGAAGTGGAGTGTGCGAACTTAACCATTATGTCACCAGGCCAGTCACTAATTAAATCTTATTTTTAAGAAAATAAAATTATTCTTAACTTTAGCATTTAATGTTCATCTACTTGCTAAGCTAAAGATTCAGTATCATGCTTCATGAATGTTACACCTAGATTTATATAAAGACATAAATTTAAGGGTAATATGAATTGTCGAATATTGCAAAATGTTCTGTAGTCACCCTGTGCAACTGTTGTGAATATCATGAGTATTCATGAGTACTTCTGAAGTCATGAATTGGGACACACAAAAAAGCATGAAAAGAGTGATCAGCACTGCTGGGAAACCAAAGTTATGCAAGAATCTAGTGAATTCAAACTAAGAGGAAAGATTTGATGAGATAACTCAGATGTCTATTCTTTTAGCCAAGCAATTCTAATGCTCATTGTTTCCATACTCTGAAGTAGTGTCAATATCAATGTCAGCAGCAGCGCAGCCCACAAATGTTCATGGCACTCACACACAGCTGCTTTTGGTTTTGAGAGTGCTGGCAGCAAGATGTGGAGAGGACTCTCCTGGGGCCTGACCAGTGTCGGTCATGAGAGTGGATGTTTAGGGTTACTGGTTGTGCTGTGGCAGCAATGAATGCTGGGTCCTGAACGACACAGGTGCCAATGTGTTCTTTAAGAAATGTGTTTTTTACTGTATGATTTCATTCATATGTGGAAGATAAACAAACACATAGATAAGGAGAATAGATTAGCGGTTACCCGAGGAAAAGCGGGTGGGAGGAGGGTGAAATGGATGAAGGGGCACATATGTATGATGACAGATAAAATCTGGACTCTTGGTGGTGAACACGATGCAGTCTATATAGAAACTGAAATATAATGATGTACACCTGAAATTTACACAATGTTGTAAGCCAATATGACCCCAATAAAATAATTTTTAAAAAGCGTATTTTTATTTTGTTTGTTTGTGATACGTAGGCATCTCTAAAGGGTGAGACCTAGGGCAAAGATCCCTCTTATCTAGGTCTCGGTAGCTGCACGTGACTATATTAGTTAGGGTTCTCCAGAGAAGCAGAACAAACAAGTTTTTAAAATATATATATATTATATATAATCATATTTATATATATAATATATAAATAAATTTTTGTACAAATATAATGAAATATAATATAAATAAAAATTTAAAAAGTAATCTAATAAAAATGTACAATATAACAAATACATCAAAAATAAATAAAATATATCAATAAATATTTAATATTCACATTATTAATATTTATTATATAATAAATAAGAAATTAAATATATAAAAATAAAAATATAATGAAATACATAAATATAATATATAATATATTAAATATATGCATAAGATATATATCCTGTGTATATTATAAAGAATTGGCTCACATGATCATGGAGGCTAAGAAGTCCCAAGATCTGCAGTCGGTAAGATGCAAACCCAAAAGAGCTGATGGTGTCGTTCCAATCTTGAGTCAGAAGGACTGAGACCCAGGACAGCCAGTGGTGTCAGTTCCAGTCTGAAAGCTGGCAAGCCCAAGAACCGAGACTTGTCAGTTTGAGTCTGAAGGAAAAGACCAATGTCTTGGCTTAAGCAGCCAGGCACAGGAGTTCTCTCTTACTAAACTTTTTGTTCTATTTGGTCTTCGATTGATTGGATGAGGCCCACCCACATTTGTCTATTCACTGTATCTATTCAGATGTTAATCTCATCCTGAAACACCCTCACAAGCGCAATAAGAATTGTATTTGACCAAGTCTCTGGGCACCTGGTGGCCTAGTCAAGTTGTCACATAAAATTAACCATCCTGATGACCAACAGCCAGAGAATAGGCAAAAAGAGCTGTCCAAGTAGATGTTTGCAAATGCCTGGGCTAAGCTCATGGCTTTTGCTTGGAAGATGGGATATTTGTGCAGAAACTCTCCGTTTTCAGCATTCATGATGGCATAGCTATGCTGTAGATGAATTCTGTGACACTGAATCCTTGTTTCTGAGCAACCAAACAGATCAAGATACAGGTAGTAAACGTGGTATACAAACGGAAGGAAATGTATAAAATAGGAGAAATGTCTCTGTCTAAAACTGTCTCAACATTCTGAGGAATACTCATAATGCAGTAGGGTTCAGTTATCAGGAATATTTACAAGCGCAGATAGCTCATTCCTCAGTGATTCCTGATCACTTGCGATGCAGTTTTATGTACGCGCATGTTCGTGTTTAAGTACTTGCTAAGAACAAGGTGCACTAGGTTTTCAAAGGGAATTAAAGGGAATCAAAGGGAAAGAAATAAGTAGTAAAATCATTGACTTTGAGGAGCCTGAAATTTTATAGGGAATTCAAGACAAGTCCAGATATGTACCCATAAACACGGGCAATAGAAATGTGTGGATGTATATATAATTATACACACTTCATTCTTTGGCTTTCCATGCGTTTATAATTGGCGATAATCTAGACCTGAGATGTGCCAAACGATGTTGATTCTTTGGCCAAGAACAGGATTTTCAAAGAAAACAAGGAAGGAAACATTTCCTGGGTTTCCAACCTGTGCCAGGCACTAAGATGATTGTTTTCCACGCATTGTCGCCTTTAATCCTTGTTAATAGTTCTGCGAGGTGAACATTTTACAAATGAGGAAACTGAGTCTCACAGCAGTTAAATATAGATCCAAAATTAGATCACCCCAACTCCAAAGCTACATGCCATTCAAACAAACTGGCAAGAAAATGCTTAGCCAGCTTCGGAAGGCCAACCATTCTTGAGAATATTAGAAGGTCACATGGACAAATATTGATAAATCCATTATAGATCATTCTTCTATTTTTGTTAGAGTGCTGGAGGATGTCAAACACTTGAGTTGATAGCCTGTTTAAATAGATTGAACGCACTCTGAATAATATTACCCTATGTAATAGTCAAATAATTTGCCTTTTGGTTAATTTCTAGCTTGAGCTGTCTCTCATTTTAATCTGAATAAATTCAATTCGACGTTTGACTTTGAATTATAGAGAGCCAAAGAGTCCTAGCATGAACATTTTGGTGAGTTGGTGGCCCTCAGAGACCCCACCAGGATGGATGTTGGGGAGGCCAGGTCATTCTCCCTTTCTAATCATTATAAACAAGTAAACTAATGTGTGCTGTTAATCTGTTAGTGTGTCTTGTTCTGTGTAACCCAGTGCATAAAGATGACCCAGTCCAACCAGGGCCTCCCCTCTGCCCTTTATCCCAGCAAGAAGGCTCAGAACCATGAACAAGGTTACTGTATATATAGATACACATACATATTTTTTATTATATTTTATATTATTATATTATTATATTTATATTTTACTACTATATTTATAAAAGGTTATTGTATTTAATAAAATAACTATCTCGTACCGTTACATAGTCCTTTACAGGGACAAGGCTCAGAGAAACGTGGGCCCAGCAATGTGCACCATAGGTCTGCAGTAAGTGTTGCTGATGGCCGGGATGGAGTGGGTGTGCTAGCTAGGGACACTTTGTTTTGAACTTGGATCAGAATTAGAAAACATTAGAAAAGCAATGCAGGAATGAGCACTCTGCCTGAGTCAAGATTTCTCTTTACAGTGCCTTGCTACCTAAGTAAAACAGAGGCTCTGTGCTCCCCAAATCTTTGCAGGTAATTAGTATCAATGATTTATCTCAGAGAGGTGGCATTGTTCCTATATTCAGAGACGTAAGTGGTTGCTGCAGAACTGGCCGGTGTGGTTTAGATTTTGATCTGTAGCTTTGGTTTCCTTGTGATTCATACTGATCACCCCAATTTGTATGCTGCTTTGCTCTGTAGGCTCTCGATCCACTTGCTTGCTCCCCTCTTTGGCCATGGACGTAGGTTTATGTTTCTAATTTTTTATTTTCTTTTCTTCTTGGATTTTCAGTGTTTGTACACAAGGTGTTTTTTTTTTTCAAATAGTTCTTGCTTTTGTTTATTTGCCCTGCTGTCAGGCCTGTTTGGCCTTGTCCATGAGATAATGGAAATGAAAGTGCTTTGTAAGTTGTAAAACACTATTTGAATGTAAGAGATGATGACTATTTTATTAAAAATAATAAGCTTGTTTATAGCTCTGAGTCTTCTTACTGTAATCAGGGGCAAAGGGGAGCACCTGATTGGACAGGGGGGTCCTCTTTATGCACTGAGATTCCAGTTTGCAACAGTTCTAGCAACCAATATCACGGCCTAGATTCTCTGTGAAAACGGGCTGCAGTTTGCGTCTAATCTGGAGAATAGAGGCATGAGCCTATTAAATAGGAGACAGTGGGCTCACAGATGGCAGCCCCAACAGCCTGACTGGTCCTACTCAATACCTGATTCCTGATCTGTGCTCCTTTTATGATTTTGGGGGCCTGAAATACTCTCCCAAGCCAGGACTGGGCCTAGGTCCCACCCTTACCTCTTGTTGGTGCGTGAAGCGAACCCAGTGCTCAGTCAGTGGTGGTGCAGGCTGTGTGGCAACGTTGGGGAACGCCTTTGGTGACTCTCTTGGTCCACAAACAAGTTTACACCACCTTTTAAAAGTCAATTCTAATGTGGTTTGTGAACAGAACTTTCATCCTGCTTAAGTATTTCTGCCTCCTCATCAAGGAGTCCTCCTGAGTTTAGGCCTGGACTAAAGCCAAGCCCCATCTACAATTATTCTCTTTTGATTGGTAGAAGACTAGGTCCAGCAAATGGCTACAGATGCCTTTAACTCGCTTATATCTAGAACTGGATCCTGACTTTTGAAAAGTTGCTATTTGCTATTTGAGTGTGATCTTTCTCAACCTTGGAGAAAGAGGTCCTTATTGGCTCCTCAGTAAATTGGAAATGCAGACATTTTCTTTTGGGGGAGGAAAGGGGATAAGAATCCCCCCAGAAAAATATGTGGGTATTCCAAGGGTGCGTTTGGGGAGGTGGGACCACGTTTTATAAAAGGAGACACCCCTATGATTGGACATCCTTAGGATCAGCGCTGACACCCTCATGAAGTGGGCAGGATTTGAGTTGACCTTTGTGTTCACATCTCCACTTTGTTACTCATTAATTCACTAATTCATTCATTCAATAAATACTGATTAGCACTCATTTGATGATAGCCAGATACTATGTTAGATGCCAGGGACATCACTTCTGACAATTGTCCTGGATCTGGAAGGTGATCTGTGCTATGGTCTGTCCCTGGGCTTTAGGTCAGGCAGATCTGGGTTCTAGTGCCATCTCTCCTGTTTGCTATTGTGTTACTCTGTAAACTCACTCAATAACTTGTCATCTTGGTCTTACTTTATGCATCTGTATAATTTGATAACAATTACTGCATAGAGCTGTGGTGAGGATTCCACAAATGATGTATATAACACTTTGTGCTGGACACATAGTAGGTCTCTCAACTTGTTAATTAATGGCTGCATCCTCTTCACTCATCTCTTGATCACCATCTCAAACTCACTGACTGCTCTTTGCCTGGGGCAACTAGGTCTCCAAATAGAATTTAATAGTGTTTAAGTCTTTACGGGAATAGACATGTGAATGAGATATTTTCAGTAGAGTAGAGATTCCAGTTCAGGATTTCAGAAATGTACGGATGCATTCCCAGTTCAACATTTTCTTTTTATCAGCATGATTGAAGATCTGTTTTTCTTTTTAAAGTAGAACAATTAAATTAATCAAAATGGTTATACTGGCAGGCTGGGCAACCATTACAATAAAGCAAATAATTGTATATAGTAATCAACGAGAAAGATAGAATGGAATAATAAAAGTATTTAATCCAAAGAAGGGAGAAAAAGAGGAGAAAAGAAACAAAAGCAGACAATTCAAACATAAAACAAATAGCAAGATGGTAGATTTAAACTCAACCATGTCAACAATCAAATTAAATGTTAATGGTCAAAATATCACAATTAAAAGACAGAGATAGACAGATTTGATTTAAAAAAAAGCAAGACCAACTATGTGCTTTTTACAAGAAATCTACTTTAAATACCACGACATAAATATGTTAAAAGTAAATTGATGGAAAAGATATATCATGCTAATACTAATCTAAAGAAGCTGGAGCGGCTACAGAAATATTATATGAAATACATCTCCAGGCAAAGATTATTACTAGGTATAAAAAGGGCCAAGTAATAATGATAAAAGAGTCTACTTATCAACAGGACATAACAATCTTAAACATTTATGCACCTAGTAACAGAGCTTCCAAACATGAAGCAAAAACTGATAGAATTGCAATGAGAAAAAACAAATAGACAATTGTAATCAGAGATTTCAGCACCTTCTCCTAATAATAGACAGAACATATGTGGAGAATTATCAATAAGGATATAGAAGACCAAAACAACACTGTTAAGTAACTTGACATAATTGATCTTTATAGAGGTCTGTTGCATCCAACAGTAAAAGGATGTAAGCACTCTACACCCAGGAATCTAGCCCTTACACAGTACTCTAGCCAACTCTGTCAATAGGAAAACACTTCTTTAGTATTTTGACAGTAAATACCATTGTTCTGGGTCTCTTCAGGCCATGAGGAATCCCACAGAATTTCTGTTAGAGTAATACAGGCCCCTCCTTCAGCATGGCTGCTGAATACCCTGGTAGCAGCTCCAAGAGAAGGTCATTGTTTCAAGAGCATAGCTCACCTTCCCAGGATGAGGTCAGGGATTGAATCTGGACCAAAGGTCTAACCCTTACATTGTCATTTTGTTGGAGAGAACAGCAGCCTCTAAACTTTGTCCAGATGTTAAAATAACATATTATTCCCCTCGAGGGCTTGGATTGAAAAAACATGATAACAATGCCAGAATTTGGCCCATCCAAAGATTTTCTGCCATTTTTTAGGATATCTAGACTGTTGAAATCAAATGATAGAAATCCCTCCCAAAAAGACTTCTGTGAGAGATTTTACTTTCTTAAGATAGTGTTTGATGAGACACATTTTCCTATCCTCTACCTTCTCAGAGGGAGAAAATTTGAAAACATAAGAAGAACGATAGAACAGTCAAGTACACATGTGATCTGCTTTAAATTACAACATGTAAATGTAATTCACATAATAATGTAACAAATTATAATATTTTGATAAAGGAGAAAAAAGGTAAACTAGAAGTATATTTGGTAAAATGATGACATTTTCATCGTGCTATTTTGTGGGTAACTCTACTATTCAAATTCCAGGAACTGTTATTCTTGGGAACCAGATGCACAAGTGAAGGATGGAGGAGAAAGATAGGTACAGCCACACTATAGCTTGTATGCACCTCACCATGAACCTTGCTGGCATCATGTGCTTCTATGCTCCAAATGAGCTTCCTCTACGAAACTGCCCCTCCTGTGAACATGAAATTATGCCCAGATTATAGCAAACATCATAATTTATCACAGTCTACCTTCAAGTGATATTATACCACTTTATGTAAAGTATAAGGACTTTACAACAGTGTATTTCCATTTCTCTCCTCCTAGCCCTTATGTTATTCTTATCATAAATATTACTTTTATGTATGTTAGAAACCCCACAATAAATTTTCATTACCTTGTTTAAATAGCCATTTATCTTTTAAGATAAATTAAATAATAAGTTAAAAAGCCTATACTTACCCATTTAGTTATCATTTCCAGTACTCTTCATTTCTTTGTGTAGATTCAGATTTATGTCTGCTATCATTTTTCTTCTGCTTGAAGTACTTGCTTTAACATTTCTTGTAATGCAGATCTACTGATAATGAATTCTTAGCTTTTGAATCTCTGAAAAAAATCTTTATTTTGCCTTTATTTTTCACAAGGTAAAGAATTCTTTGTTGACAGTTTTTCCCATCAGTACTGTAGAGATGTCACTCCATTATGTCCTAGTTTGCATCCTTTCTGAAGAAAAATCTGCCTCCATTTTCATCTTTGTTCCTCTGGATATAATATATCTTTTTTTTTCTCTAACTGCTTTTAAGATTTCATCTCTATCGTTGGACTTTAAGAAATTTGATTATGATGTGCCTTAGCGTAGTTCTTCATGTTTCCTTTGCTTGGTTCATTGAGCTTCTTGGATCTGTGGGTTTATAATTTTCATCAAATTTTGAAAATTTTCAGCCGATATTTCTTCAAATATTATTTTATGCCCTTCCTTTTCCCTTTCAGAGACTAAAATAACATGAACATTAGACCTCTCACAGTTGTCCCACAGCTTACAGATTCTCTGTCTGTTTTTTTTTTTTTTTGGAAAGTCTCTATTGCTATGTCTTCAAGTATACTAATGCTCTCTTTTCCAATGTCTAATCTGTTCTTAATCTAATTTAGTACATGTTTCATCTTGGACATTGTAGCTTTATCTTTTAGAAGTTAGATTTGGGCCTTTCTTATATCTCTCATGTCTTAATTAACATGCTTGGGTATGAATATAGGAAATACAATTTTAACGATTTTTTAAACGTCCTTGACTACTAATTCTACCATTTGTATTAATTGAGTCAATTTCAATTTATTGAATTTTCTTCTAATTATGATCGTACTTTTCTCATGGATCCTTGACTTTCAGTGTCTGATGTCTAATGTTTTGAAAACCAGTGGTCTATATATGCCGTCTGCTTTTCTTGTTGTTTCAGGAGAGAGGGTAAATCCAATCTCTTTTAGTCAATTTTGGCTGGAAGCAAAGTTTGTACTATCTTTTATAATTAAAAAAAAATCTTGTGCCTTTTCTCTATTTTCATTTCATTGTTTTAAGTGGAATTGGGGGTGGGGGAGCTTATGGAGAGAAACCAGAAAAAGTTCCTGAGATAAAATGCTAAAGAGATGAATTTTGTCATTCTTTTTCACTGTCATAATTCTTTGCTTTGCCACCAGAGTGATCATTCCAAATCTAATCATTTCTCATTTCTGTCTAAATCCATCATGGCTCCTGAATGACTACTGAATAATGTCCAAACCCCTTAGTATGCATGCAAGGCTCCTGTGTACCTGTTAACTTTCATTTCTAGGACCATTCACCTCTCATCATACCCTGCACTCTAACTAAGCCTCTGCTGTCTGCCACAGTGGCAGTGAATCAGTTCTCGGGTCAGAACAACAGTTCAGCTCCTACTTAATGGCTGCCTGATCTTGGGAAGTTAACTTCTTTAATATATTAACTGAAAATAAGAGTAATAATACTACATACCTGCCAGGGTTGTTGTGAACATTAAATGAAATAATATCTGTGTAGTGCCCACCGCAGAGTCTGGCATAGAGTAAGTGCTCTGTTAACATCATGTAGTAATTTGATGACTCCTCAAATACATCATGTTCTGCTTCTCTGCCCACTGGCCTTTCAGACATGGTTCTGCTGGAAGTTCTCCTTTTCCTGCTGCGTATGCCCTTCCCTGCTATGTCCTGGTTCTCTTTTCAGATGCATGTGGGAGGCTTTCTCTGACCTTCTGATCTTAGTAGGATACTCTTGTTCCATGGCACCCGATTAACGTTTTTTCGAAATTGTTTTCCCCCTTCCATCTCCACTTAGGGGGAGGGAGACTATGGTTCATGGTAAGTGATCAATCAATGTTAGTTGAGTGAATGAATAAAGATGGCTGTTAAGAATTATTGAATAGAATGATGAAAAGGACATTTTAAAAACTCTGACATAAAATGTTGTTGTTTGAATGACCACCAGTAGAGCCCCCAAATTCCTAGATGAAAGGACACTGGAAGAACAAGAGTAGTGTGCTCAGGGATACAACATGGCTGGTCACCACTGCATTTTGAGTGTCTCTGTAAAATTGCCACAAGAGGCTACAATTCAATGACAAGTAATGCTACTTGGCAAGGAAAAGAGCAAAGCCTGGTGATAGGAAGAAAAAAAAAATGCAAGAAAATGAAAATCATGAGCCAAACAATGTGAGAACAGCCTCCTACCCACATCCTCACCCCATGGCCCAGGCGTCCAGCATTGATGGCTTTATCTTTGCACAGCCAGATTTTAGGAAATGCTTGCCAATATTGATATTACCCCACGTAATGAAATCAAGGTGGATTGGTGAACAACCAGTTTAAAAGTTAATTGTTGAAAACCCGCAGGTTAGAGCTCTTAAGCTAATTCCTGTTGGCTTGATGGCAATTTTGGTGCTTGCTCTTTTTTCAGTTGCTTTCATTTTTGATCGCTGTCGTTCTCTTGATTTTGATGGCAGGAAGTAGAGCTCCTTTTAATTTTATTTCCTAAGACAGTTAAGGGATGTCCTGCTTGGCTTTTCCGAGTGGTTGTTTTCTTTCCTCCCCTCCACTCACTTTGCTAATTTCTTTCTCTCTTCATCGTATGCCAGCCCTTTAACAATGCCTGCTTCTTGTCCTGGAGTCTTATACAGACATTTGGGAATCTTGGTAAACCCAATCCATGCCATCCTCAGCCTTTCTGAAGTCCCTGGATGCTGTGTTGAAGGAGATTCCTCATGACTGAGTCATTGGTGACATACTCAGAGCTCTGCCAGCATCCCCTCAGGGAATCAGGTCTCCTGAGGGTCCTGGAAAGAATCAGAGATGGGAGACCTCTGTTAATGGAAGACCTTTCTATCCCACAGATTGGAGGCTGTCACAGTGATGACCCATCTCGAGGAGAGCCTCACAACAAAACTGATGTCTCCTTTCCTCCCAGTGCCCTCAAATCTCAGGCTGAGGTGAATGAAAATAGGGGATTTTAGGAATGCTTATTTGAGGCAGGAAACTTACAAGGTATCCATTCTTTCTCAACCAAAGCCTGGCATGAATTTGGGTCTAGCAGTATATTTTCATTTATTGATGAGCAGATCACAGACTAGCCCCTGGGCATGTTTTCAAACTTAATGAAGAAAAGACAGTTTCTGCCACAAGAGCTCTTCATCTAACCAACAGTGTCTGTCAAGAGCTACTCCACTCCTGGCTGTTCTCAGTAATGAAACCTTTCTCCTAAAGTCTGGAGAGGCTGGGGCCACAGGACAGTGGGCCATGGGAGGGAGGGGCAGAAGAAGACTGTAGTTCATCTCAACTATTTTTCCTTTCCTTGACCATGGGACTTGGCGAAGGCATGGGGGAGACCAGAGGGGTGAGGTTTGGTGGCATCTGGAATATCATGGGAAGCAGAGACAATAGGGAGTCTTTCCCCAAGGGGAATGATTCTATGGCAGCTGCTTTAAACTTGGAGGTGGTTTTTTTCATCCCCTGTGGTGGAGAGCCAGCATCTAGGAATTTTCCTTGCAGAAGTTTACTATCCTTTCCATTTAGGATGCAGAAAATAGAATTTCTATTCTATTCAGAGATCTGAGGCCGATCTTGGAGATTGCGTATTTCAAGGATTTTCAAACCTTTCTTTTGCTGGGAAACACATTTTTTCTCCTCAAAGGAAAGCTACTGCTTCTGCAAGAGCCCAACAGGTACACATACCAAAAGAGAAATAAAGATTTGGTAGTTTGGAGTGGAACAAAGTGGAGAGAACTCTATGCTAGGGTGCAAACCCCAAGAGGCCATGTAGATGCTCCAGAAAACTAGGTTTCTGAGAAGCACTGAAAACCATGAATCTAGTTCAGTGCCCTCAAGTTGAGGAGCAAAGAGGTCATGAGAATTGTTGAAGGGCAAACATAATTCCTGGTGGAGTTGGTCTTCTGATTTCTCTTCCCCTCTTAAGATGAGGCATCTACTTTGTGCCAAGCATACTAACGTGCATCAATAATACAGAGAGGGAGGGGGAGGGGGAGGAAGAAGAACAGGTTGTGCATGGATCTATGGATCTTCTGGCCATTCTTGACAAGGTGAGGTCTTATAGGTCTCCAGGACATCCCTTTATTTCTTTCCCTTGCTCTTCCAGCAACAATATTGCTTTCTCTTAAAAGAATTCATGTATCTATGACAGAAGGATTTCATACTTCTACTTTCTAGGAGAAATGATTTGCTCACATTGGCCAGAAAACTACAAGTTATCTTTGTGACCTCCACATCCCTCATCTCCTTTAATCAGCCCGACACCCAGATCCATTGAATTACCTCCCAAATAACCTGAGTCAGTCTACTTGGCTTCATCTTCATCCAATACCCTGGTCCAAACCACCATGATTTCACTGCAGCTGGCAACAGCCTCCTTACTGCCTCACCTCTTTCATTCTGGTCTCATTTAAATTCATTCTTCACACACAAACCAGCATGATGTTTTTGAGCTTTAGCTCTGATTATGTCACTTCCTCTACCAACTGAAAACTCCTCAATGGCTTCCCATTGGTTTTAGGGTAAAGACCTCAATCTTTAACATACTTCTTGTACTGCATGGTCAGGGTCCTTCATGTGTATCCAGCCTTTTCTCACATCTCCTTCTCCTCTCTCTACCCTCCCACTGCACCAACATCCTTGCCATGCCCTCTCTTGCCACGCCCTCTCTTGCCACAGGGACTTTCCATGTGCTGTTTTCTCTACCTGAAATTCTCTCCCTACCCCTATTCACCTAGAAAACTCCTTTTCAACCTCAGCTTTCCATTCACTTATAAAAGAATCCTCTCCCTCCCTCTGACTCAGTTATATTCCCTTATTGTAAGTTCTCATTGCGTCATGTGCTTCTCCTCTGTAGCACTTCCACAGTAGTAGTTTCACATTTCCTTGTGTGGTAATGTGCTTGGTGTCTTACTCCCCTGGGAGACTATTAGCTCCGTAGGATGGGGACCATGGTTGTTTTAGGCCTAGCATGGTGCCCTTCATAGAGCAGGGGCTCAATAAATATTTCATGAATAGGTAAGTGAATGAATGAATGAACTAATTTCTGGAATGGGACATCTTTGCTGAATTGTCCCTTTGGAGTGATGAGTAAGGGAAGCTTCTGCTTCTGGGACAAGGGGCTTTTTAACTCCTCCTTTGATATCACCCTCTTTTCGCTCAAATTCTGAAAAGTTCCCAGAGCAAGCCTTTGGGATCCTTGACACAACCACCTACCTCAGGAAGCAATGGGATGGGGCACCTTCCCTTGTGCCTCTGGAAGCATGGCCTTTCCTTTGAATTTCTCTGAGGACAGCCCTCTGCGAGCAGTGTCTTCTTCATCATTCCTTCATGTGCCAAATGAGGAATTGGGTGAAGAAGAGCTCTCAGATTGACCACACAGTCAAGAGTGAGAGCAGAAAACCATCACTTTGATGGAGATGGGAGCATGGGAATGACATAAATAAGTCACAGGCTGTGTCTTCTAACTAATTTTGGTGCAACTTTGCCCTTTAATTCATCTTTTGAAAATGCCTTTCAATTTCTTGATCTTCCTCAACCTTGACCTTTGCTATCAGCCACTCTGCAAACAGTATAACATTCTTAACAGTTCAAAAGTTGTTTGAGTCTAGGATTCAAGGAGACAGAACATCACTTTCCAGTCTCTGAGTTCCATCCATTTTGTTTGAGAAAGCCAAAATATGGCAGATCACCTGAGAAGTGACATGTGGTGCAGAAAAGAGCAATGGCTTTGGAGATTGATAGCTCTGGGCTCTGACACTTACTAGTTAAGTTATTTAGGCTCTCTGAGCCTCAATTTACTTTTCTGTGAAATGGAGTTAAAATACCACAATGTTGTTGTAAGTTTAACTGAGGTAATATCTATAAGCTTTTTGGCACAATCTTGGTCAAGATGCTTAATGAATATTAATTTTCTGTCTAGAGTCTGTCCCTCAATGGCTCTTCCTAGGGTTGCAGGTCTATCAACTGTCTTGATTTAGGTGAACATTAGACTCCTGTTTCTTTAGCACTGACTTCTAGCTGCCCCTACTGTGCAGTTGGCACACAAAGATGCTTGTTCCCTGGAACTCTGCTTGGCCAACCCCAAAGCTGCCCATCATAGGCATTCCCAAGGTCTCCAGTCAGGCCTGAAGCAAAGTTAGTTCCTTACACTCATGCTGAAATTATGCCTGAAGTTCATGCATGGGCTGCCACCACTGCTATTCCCTGGGGCTCCCACTGGAGTGCCTATCAAAGCTTTGTCACCACTTTTTGAAGAGGAAGTTGCCCAAATGGAACCCTCAGCATCACTTCCTCTGTCCTGAAGTTCTTGGTAATTGGCAAACATGGGTATCACTGGCCATGTCCCCATCAGCCCTTGGAGTTGGAATCCTCAGTCCAGATGGTGTTTCAGACTGGAAGCAGGGGGAAGCTGGGGCTCCTAGTACTTCTTTTCTGTGAATACTTTGGGCTTTTCAGTTTCGTAGTTTCCACTAGGTGACCCTATGGTAGAACTTGGTCACTTTTCCCACACTGAGGATCCAAGCCAGGGTCCTGACAGAGTAGGCTAGATGGGTCTGTCTTTGGAGGTGTTCTTCCCTCCTCAAGGTCTGGCATGGGACATATGCCTACTGACCTTTTTCCTGGATCCTCCCTCCACCCCCACAATTTTTCCTGTGCTGTTTTGGTCAACAATTAATCATAACTTTTTTAGCCTTTTCTCAGCTGCCACACCTATGACGGATGATTTTTACATACTCAAAACACTCCCAAACACATGTCCAAATTTTGAGGTCCTCCCTAGAATTTTGTCAAGGAGGTATAGCCTTACAGTAATTTACAGTTGCCACAGTGCTCCCTGGTATATCCGTAGCCCTTTTCTCCTGTGGCTAATGACACAGGTTGGGTGGTGTTCAGATTTGGCAATTCCCAGACACTAACTATATTCCCTTGCTTTCTTTCTCTCTCAAATTTAAATACACTGAGTGAGAAAAGTAAACTAGAATTTGCTTAAATATGTTAAAAAAGTTTTTTAATCTTAAAACTTTATTACTAATGGTAAATTATTGTGATCTCCCCACAGATGCTTAAGACACACTGGCAAGGAAGTGGCCTTAAGGGGAGGAACCTACTGAAGAGTGAGTCTTTCAAGGGCTATCCTCATTGGTTACCTAGATACTCATAGTCTCTTGGCACAGTTGGGACCTAGAAGTTGAGAGAGACCATGAGTCTTCCTTAAGGTGGGCAGGGCATTCTTATCGAGTCTTCTTGAGTCATGCTCCAGTGAAAGGGACCCACCGGGCCACTTAACGAAGTTGAACTCTGATCCCCCAAGGTTGGCAATGGAAGGGTGATATAGCAAGATAGGTAAGTCCCCTAGGAGCCACATTCCCATTGCAGATTCTACTCATCACTGCCATTCCTATGTGGAGGATATTAGTAGACCAGTAGAGATTAAGCTTCATCGAACTCAGCCCAACTCTTTTCTACTTCTTCCCTCAGCATGTGCTTCCTGTCACTCAGCAGGGCCCTCTTGCTTCAGGCTTTGATGCCTGATGGCTCGTGAGCCACTATAGGCACTATCATGGTGGTGGTGGTAGTGGGGGCTATGCTTTTTCTCTAGCTTCCATCCCAGCTTGGAATAAGAAGAGCAAATGCTGTCACCCCTGTGGCTTCTTACAGTCTCTCTTCCAAGGTGATGGCATGTCTCAGAGCAGAGCAGGACTGAACCTGTGGGTATGCTGAGGACAAACAGAAGCCTTGGCTCTTGAGGGGGTAAGAGGACAATGACAGGGTGCCAGAGTATGGGACTGTCTGTGATTCTGCCCACTAGGTATCTTCTCTGGCTTTACACCACTCACTCCTCCAGCCCCTCCTCCTTACCCCCTGAACTCTGACCAAGGAAGTCCCAAGGGGCCCAGGCTCTTAGAATTTATGGAGACAATGACTCTGTGTCCTCTGAGTCTTCAGCAAGTCTTGGAGCTTTGATGTCTGTCAGCTTTGCTTGTGGTTGGGTGGATGGTGGGGAGAAGTGCCACTTTAACCTCTGTACCCCATTATTCCTGCCCTGCTGATCCCTGGAGCAGCGAAGAAACATTCCAGCTTTGAAGATGGGCCCTGGTCAGTTCTGAATCCCCAAACAGGTGCTTCTGGCCATCAAAGTCTTGAAGCAGTTAAACTTGCTTTCACCTTTGTTGCAGTTCCCTTAAAAGAAAATAGAGAGATCTTCAAAAGGTGGAAGGGGTGGCAGGCCAGAAACGTAAAGTGTGTGCAATCACTCAGATACAAGTGGCACCACTAAAAATTGCCTTCATATATCAGCTTATGGTTTACACACTCTGGCAGAAAGGACACTAAAAGGTCAGTGGAAAAAAAATTTATATGTCAGGCCTGGAGCTGTGACTCCAAAGTTGGTGAGAAGACACGATCTGGGAAGGGTTCTAGAGGGACCGGCTAAGTGCTTGATGTGGCAGGATTCTTTTTTTCACTCTTTATTTTGTTTTATTTTTAAGGAAGTTGCTTGCAAACGTCAGCAGAGAAGCTAAGGTATAGACTCGGAGTAACCTCTTGCTCCGACCCCCGGTGACAAGACGGATAGTTCCATTCATCTATGGGTGAGCAGCGAAAGCTCCCTGCATTTTTTTCCTTTTTGCTTGGATTCAGGATATATTTGTTTGCAGAGAGAGATGTCATGCTTGTGAATGCACTGCTCAGTCATGTGCCCGAGGTGAAATCAGAGGAGGGGAGAAGAGAAGAGACGGGAGGGAGGCAGTGTGGGGAAAGGGCAAGCTATACTCTGGGGGCTTTGAGTCATGCCAGCTCTGATCCAGAAACAAATCTTCAACCAAATGCTAATGGAGAATGTGCTTTCCAACCAGAAGTATCAGCAAATATGCTGTAAATTAATAATGCACCCTTTTAGTAGCAATTGTCTTGTGAAAAAGTCCGAGGGAGAATTATTTATCCACTCCCCCTTCCATCCCGCCTCCCATAAGAGGAGGAACTAGAACATTGTAGGTCTCTTGGAGTTTTGTTTAAGACTGACCGGCCCCCCCTTACTTTATTACCCGTGTAACATTTTAAGGTTGTTTTTTCCTCTCTGTCTCCTCCAGCAAGTCTCTATTGATCACTGTTTACAGTTATAATCCCTTCCAAATTTATCATCCATGACTAACACCACATGTATTGATTAGTGTTGACGGATGTCCCTCTACAGTATAGAACCACCGTGACCCTGGCCAGTGAAATACAAGAGAGACGGAGAGAGATAGAAATATGCATTTTCCCCATCTCCTCAATTTTCTTTTGGCAATTTTCTGCTCCCCCTTTTGTTCACAGCTTAGATGACTTCTTTCCTACCTATCCAGAGGAATTGCTTTCTATATTTTAAACATACTTCTTTCCTCCTACCAAAGTTTTTTGGGAGGAAAAGAAAGTAGCTGTGTTGTTCCTGGGTGGCAACTAGGGGTCACCAACAGGTCCTGAAGGAGATCAGATTTATGAGGGACATCTATGTGTCTTAATCTAAAGCTTGAGGACCAAAGATGTAAAGGCTAGTTTTTTATGGATGAATTAGACGCCATTTGTGACTAAGGACAAGGTGTCTGAAATCTGGGCTATAAATGGAATCATTTGGCAATAGTGCAATTTTTTTGACCTTTTTTTTTTTGCTGAGGAAAATTCACCCTGAGCTAAAATCCACCACCAATCTTCCTCTTTTTGTACGTGAGCCAACGTCGCAATATGGCCACTGACAGACAGTGCTGTAGATCTGGGCCTGGGAACTGAATGCAGGCTACCAAATTGGAGTGTGCCAAATTTAACCAGTAGGCTACCGGGCCTGGCCCTGGCTCTTTTTTGCTTACTCTCTGTAGTGTCCTCTCTGCCTCTTGTGGGGCAAAGGCAAGTGGTGGCCAGGTTGTGAAGCTGTGTGCTTATCTGTCTTGCCTGAGCCACGTGTTCAGGGCTTCCTGTCTTGAATGTTCTGCATGTACATCTTAGGTACCCACCCCACCTGCCCCCCAGGCTGGCACTGAGTTGTGGCGAGGTCTGACCCTTACCTCTGAGTGGCCCACAAGTGGCCAAGCTGTTGCGCCAGCCCTGAGCTCAACCGCCTCCTCTGTGCAATGGAAACAATAATACTTCCCTTGTCCACCACACAAGGAGGCCACAGAGTCACAGCTGTGAGAGTGCTTTAGAAAATCAGAAAGGATCAACCCAAGCCAGGATGGTACCATTATTACTCTGGAAGCTTTCTCTTCGCTCTCTGTCTCTTTCTGTCTCTGGATCTTGATCTCTCTCTCACACTTCAAGAAGGTTTTATTACTCTGCAAGGTTTTTCTTCTACTCCAGGGAGCTTTACGGAAGGACCCAAGGACTAGACTTGAGAATAGAACAAAGAAGTATAGAATGCAAAGAGAATTTAGAGGTCTCATAGATTAACCCTTTAATTTGACTTGTGAAGAGACTTAGGAAGCCTAAAAATTTTGGAGTAACTTGTTTGATGTCCTACAATGGGTGATAGATAACCCCAGAAAGAGCACTCAGTTTTCCGACTCTTAGGCAAGTATCTTCCCTTCCCTTCCCTCCCCTTCTCACCACCTCTCCATCTCTCCTCCTCCTTCTCTTCTTCTCTCTCCCTCCCTCCCTCCTTCTTTCTCTGTTTCCCTCTCTCTCTGCTCTCTCTTTCTCTTCCCCTCTCTCCCCTCTTTCCATTCCTCTCCCTCTTCATCCCCCACCCCATCAGCAACATTCTAGGTCTAGCAGCAGAGATACAAGACCCTTTCGCTCTTGAAGCTCACTTTTCCTTTGGAAGACAGAAGCATTTTATAAGAAACTCAAGGATTTCTTTACTACAGAAAATTCACATTTAAAAGTCAATTTCCTTTCTAGAGGAAAGGGAGGAACGCTCAGCTCCTAGGGGTGGGCACATCTACCTATAGAGTGTGCCATTCTGTCACGCTACAGCACTTTTGCCCAGCTGTTTAGTTGACTCATATGTAAATGATATTTTGTCCTCTCGCATCGCCTCAGCCCCCGCTATTGACAATAATTTGATGGGAAGATTTTTGCCTCTTAATTTTTTTATTTTCCAAGTTTTCATGGTCTGTTTGTAATAGTGTTTTTGGTTCTTTGCACTACTTTACATTAAGTTTCTCATATGGGTCTTATTATACCTGAATACTGCTCAGTTATATGATGATATAGCTGTAAATCCTCAATAAAAAGATCTTTAATAATCAGTTGGCATTTATTTAATATACCACCCATCTTATTAAATCTAACTCCTTAGATTTAATAGGACAGTTTATTGTATTTTCACATCGGAGTAGTGATGCTATAGTCATGCTTGAGAAGGCACTTTCATTATAAACTCCTGTTTTCAGGCACTTATAATTTTCTCAAGTAGCACATTTATTTCAATGTGCAATCATTTTCTGTTCTCTTCTCCCTCTCTCTCTCCATTTGTATCATTTTTCTCATTTTTAAAAAAGTTTAATAAGGAAATATATCTCAAACTTCAGGGAGAAAAGCTTGTCATTGGCTGAGAATAGCTGAGTAAAGCTGCTTGAAATCCAGATTATTATTTCGTGTCTTCAGTCAGCTTGATGTAAATGTTGGTGAAGGCTGTAGTCCCAGAATCATCCTCCAGTAAAGTGAGGAATGTTCTCCCAAGTGCTTTAAAGTGCATTTTGTTTTTCCTTTTGGGGGCGTTTAAACATTCTCCAGCTTTCACCAGTGGCAGGAAACTGAGGAATTGAGCAGGCGGGAAACAGACCAGAATGGACTGGAGTAGAGTCAGACCTCTCAGTTCCTCACTTGATGCTTTCCCTTTCAGTCCAGTCAGTGTGGAACGTGGGCTGTGCCCCATCGTCTGGGCACTTTGCACAGGTAGTTTCCCTTGCTCACTCTTGGCCTGGTTAATGCCAACTCCTCCTTCAGATCTCAGAACAAGCATCGCTTCCTCAAAAATGCCTGTCATAACCATGTAGACTGAGTCTGGTTCCCTTGCTATGTGTCTCATACAATGGGGCTCCCTTTGCTTTAGAACTCATGTTTCATTTCCATTTATTATGGTCGGTGGTACACCTGAGCGGCTCATACTGTCTTATGCGAGCTGATGGTGTACATCTCTTCCCAGCTCTGTGTTCAGTGACATCAACTTGATAGCCTGAAATCAGTCACAGTGAGCATTTTTACACCAAAGAAGTGGGCAAATGCTACAAATCAGAGCTTACTCCTCCTCCACTCTCAGAGAGCTGGTTTTTAAACATTCACCAGCATACCACTTAAGTGGTGATTTGTAAAACCTGTCCTCTCCACTAAACTGTAAACTCCATGAGAACAGGGACTCTGTCTATTTTGTCCCTGTTGTATTCCTGTCACAGTGTCCGGCATGAATTAAGTAGTTAAATAACTGAGTTTATAAAGAGGTTTGGGAATAGACAGAGTCTTGTTTAAGCAAAGACCCTGGGCCATTCAGAGGGTCTTAATCTTACAAGATTAAGCTTCTCCATGATTTACCTCTAAGAGTAATTTATCGTGCACCAGGATCTGGCTTCCTAAGGAAAGGAAGATTCGTAGATATTTGATTGCTCTCATTGGTGAAATGATTCATCAGGAAGCCCTTGAAACTGTTTATCCAGGCGCAGAAGGATAATTCTGTGTAGGCAAGGGCAGAGGCTGGATACTGCTCTCTGCCTCTGTTGAATTTATTTCTTAAGAACATTCTCTGTGTCCTCCTAGATAGCTGATTCCATGGTTTCATGTTCTTGATTTTGAAAGAATGAAAGATTTTCCTTCTACCTCCTCACCATGCTCCTACTTAGCCTCTGTTATCTAAGGAAATGGGGTCCAAACATGAAGTCGGAGAGATCTGGCTTCAAATTTGGGCTGTGCCAGAGTTTTGTAGCCTTGGAAATTAATTCCATTCTTAGAGCCTCAGTATCATCATCCTTAAAGTATGATACCTTATAAAATTGTTACGTTGTATGAGAGTAAACAATTTGTGAAGTTACTGACAAAAGTAAAGATTATTATTAATTTTTAAACTTTTTCATCTTTTCTCCTAGACCTGGATTTTGACTTTGTTGTTGTAGTTGAAGAATGAATGACAGAATGGTTGCATAAATTACTTTGGTGGGATGAAGGAAACGTAATTAATATTGTTGATTAATTTAAAACATTTTCTGTCAAGGATTTTGCTTTCTGTAATAGAAGACTGAGCAATTTGGACAACCATCCCACTGAGAACAACTAGAAAAACTGAAAAAAAAGTGTGACAAACATCTATTGAAAGGCAGAGTAGAGCTAACAAGACAATGCAAACTGATAGGCCAAGATCTGGGAGAGTATGAAACCTAGATGGCCAAGCCCAGTGCTTGGAGCAATGTTCCCCAATGGCAGCTATTGGAATCTTGGAAGAAGTTACCTGGAGGCTGAGAAGCTGGGCACAACTCTTGACAGTCTCATAAGGCTAGGCGGAAAATTGGAGTTCAGGGACTCAAAGGACTGAGAACCCTGGGAGAGCACTAGGCTTTCAGCTGGAGTAAGATTAAACTGATTGTATACTTATTTGCAGGGACTGAAGCCCAGCTTCGGATCATCTCAATCTCCTATTGGAATGAAGTGACCTGGGATGCTAGGGCTCCTTGCCAACTTTTAAAAGCAAACATAAATCCTTTCTGGAGGACAGTTGTATACTCCTAATCCTGAAACTACTACAATAGTTTTCTATACACAGTGTTGTGCGCTCAAGCACAATTAACCAAGTATATAAAAAATATAAGATAATGTCATAAAAAACTAACAGAACAATATATAATGTAAATAGACCAGATGGGATCCAGATAATGGAATTATCAGACCTGAATTTTGAAATAACCATGATCAGTTGGTATGTTTAAGGAAATAAAAGGAAAGACTGAGAATTTGGGGTATAAGCCAAACACTCAAATAACTAACCAAATAAATAAATAAATATTCTAGAACTTAAAATACAATGGAAATTAAGAACTCAGTGGATGGATTAACAGTGATTGGATACAACTGAAGGGAGAATAAGTAAACTGTAATATAAGTCAAAAGAAAACAATCAAAATGAAGCTTTGGGTATCAAAGAAAGAAATGGGAGAAAGAGAGAAAAAATCAGGCGTTAGAGAGAAAAGGTCTAATGTGTGCAGTTGAAAGCCCAGAAGGATAGGAGTGAGAGGATTGGGTAAAAGCAGTGTTCTAAGAGACAATGGCTGAGAGTTTCCCAAAACTGATGAAAGGATATCAAGTCACCTATTAAAGGAGCACTCTGAACCTGAACTAGGATAAATACGGTAAAATTGCATAGTTGCATGAAATATTAAACTGCTGAAGTGAGCAGACAATGAGAAAATCTTAAGAGTAGCCAGAGAGAAAAGAGTAAGAAGATTAACACGGACTTTTCAACAATAGCAGTGGAAGCCAGCAGTGAATGAACAGTATGTTAAAAGCACTGAAGAAAGTGGCAACATAGAATTCCATACCCAGTGAGAATATCCCAAAAAAATTGAAGGCAAAAGGGAAATATTTTCAGACAAGTGAAAACCGAGACGATATGTCACCGGCAGATCCATACTAAAGGAAGGTATAAAGGGTATTCTTGAGTGATTTCAGACTGAAGGTTGAGAATGTAGGAGAAATAAAAAGGGTAAATATGTGCATATTTATAGATATTAACAATAAAATAATATTATGTGGGAAGAATAAATATATAGAACTAAAATGCAGCATAACAATGACGTATAAGTTTGGGGAGATTAGTGGAGTTAAAGTGTTTTGGGGCACTTGAACTGCCTGGGAACAAGTGAAAGTCTGAATTTACATTAGACTGTGATAAATCGAGAATGTATATTTTTATCTCTAAGCAGCTACTAAATAAAATATATACACTTACACTAACAGAGTGCATAACAATGTAACAGAAGGTGTATGGAATAAATAAATACACTCAATCAATCCAAAAGAAGGCAAGAAATGATGGAAAAAGTGCAAATAAAAACAAAACAGTTGTAGGAAGGAGTAAGTAGGAAGATGACAGATCCAAACTCAAACATATCAGTTATTGCACTCAAAGTATACAGATCAAATGCACCTATTAAAAAAATGTAAGTTGTTAGGCTAAATAAAAAACAAACCCAACTATACGCTGCTTATAGAGACACAGCATAAATATATGGGTACACAAAGTTTGAAATTAAAAGGATAGGAAAACACCTACTTACATAAAGCTGATATGGCTCTATTAATATTATTAAAGAAGACTTTAAGATAGAAAATATCACTAGAGATGAAAACAGACATATCATAACGACAAAAGGGCCAATTCACTGGAAGATGTAATAGGTCCAAATTTATAGCTAGTTAGTAGACAGTCCCCAAAAACAATCACAAAATATATGAAGCAATCCAAAGGAGAGCCAAAGGAAGAATAGAGAAATTCATAATCACAGTAGGAAAATTGAACAGACCTCTTTTAGTAACTGATAGAACGTACAGACAAAAAGGTAATAAGGATATAGGGCCCTTAAACAACATTATTAACCATATTGACCCAACTGACACATAGAAAACACTGTAGCCAACAACGTTTTTTTATTATTGTAAAATATGCATATATAAAATTTACCATTTTAGCCATTTTTACATGTATGGTTCAGTGACATTAAATACATTCACATTGCTGTGCAACCATCACCACCATCCACCTCCAAGAACTTATTTTTAAATTCACAGAGAACATACACCAAAACTGACCATCTCCTGGCCCATAAAGCAAGTCTGAACAAATTCTCAAAGGATTGAAATACATAATTAGTCTCTTACTAGAGTGAAATTAAGGTAGAAATCCATAACAAATGGGTAACTTGAAAATCCCCAAGTGCCTGAAAATTAAGCAATATCCTTCTTTCTAAGCATTGTGTTAAGGAAATAATCACAGTAAAAATTTAAAAAATATTTTGAACCAAATGGTAAGGAAAATATCACATATCAAAACTTTTGTGATGCAGCTAAAGTTCTGATCAGAGAGAAATACACAACAACAAATGCATATAGGAAAGAAAAAAGGCTGAAAACCAACAATCTGAATATTCATATCAGGAAGTTAGGAAAAACAGCAAATCAAACCCAAAAAAGTAGAAGAAAGGAAACAAAAAAATAAACCACAAAATTAATAAAATAGAATGCAAATATACAATAGAGAAATTTAATAAAGCCAAAAGTTAGTTCTCTGAAAGATGAAAACTGATAAACCACAAGTCAGACTGATTAAGAAAGAAACAGAGAAGGCACAAATAGCAACTGCAGGAAAGAACAAGGAATTTAATACAGGTGGTACAGATATTAAAAGAGTTATCAAGAGGAAATTAGGGAAAATTCTGTGCCCAAAATTCTGAAATTTCAATGAAGTGGACAAATTCTGAGAAAAATATTATTTGTCAGAATTGCAAGAAAAATACCAATTGAGGAAATTTGGTTGTAGTTAAAATTTTTCCACAAAGAAATTTTCATGCCCACATGACCTCACAAAAGACTTGAATCCTTTTAAAATTATTGAAATGTTTTCTGTGCTTTTTTTATTATGGGAAAAAATATATAATACAAAAATTTTCATCTAAACAATTTCCAAGTGTACAGTTCAGTAGAGTTAAGTATATTTTCATTGCTGTGCAGAAATCTCCAGAACGTTTTCATCCTGTGAAATTGAAACCCTATACCCACTAAATAATTCCTTATTTCCTTCTTCCCCTAGGGCCTGGCAATTACCATTCTATTTTCTTCTTTTACTAATTTAACTATTTGAGATACCTTATATAAGTGGAATTACACAGTATTTATCTTTTTGTGACTGGTTTATTTTACTTAGGATAATGTCCTCAAGGTTTATACATGTTGTAGCATGTTTCAGAATTTCCTTCCTTTTTAAAGGTGAATAATATTCCTTTCTGTGTATATACCGTGTTTTGTTTACCTATTCTTTTGTTGATGGGCACTTGGGCTGCTTCCACATCTTGGCTATTGTAAATAGTGCTACTATGAACATGGGTGTGCAAATATCTCAAGACCTTGCTTTCAGTTTTTTCAGATATAGACTCAGAACTAGAAATGCAGGATCAATTAGTAATTCTATTTTTAATTTATTGAGAAACTATCACACTATTATTCATAGAGGCTGCACCATTTTACATTCCCACCAACAGGACACAGGGTTCAAATTTCTCCACACCCTCGCCAACACTTAAACAAAAATTATTTACAGTAGCCATTCTAATGGGTATGAAGTGATATCTCATTGTGGTTTTGATTTGCATTTTCCGAATGATTAATAATATTGAGTGTCTTTTCATATGCTTGTTGGCCATTTGTATATCATCTTTGGAGAAATGTCTATTCAAGTCCTTTGCTTGCTTTCTTTCTTTCTTTCTTTCTTTCTTTCTTTCTTTCTTTCTTTTGCTGAGGAAGATTCTCCCTGAGCTAACATCTGCTATCAATCTCCCTCTTTTTGCTTGAGGAAGATTTGCCTTGAGCTAACATCTGTGCTGATATTCTTCTATTTTGTATCTGGGTTGCCACAGCATGGCTGCCAACAAATGGTGTAAGCCTGTGCTCTGGAACCAAACCTGGGCCACCAAAGCAGAATGTGCCAAACTTAACCACTAGGCCATTGGGCTGGACCCCTGTTTATTTTTTAACTGGGGTATTTTTTGGTTGTTGTTGGGTTGTAGAGGTTCTTTATATATTCCCTTATTATTATCTCCTTATCAGATATATGATCTGCAAATATAATCTCTCATTCCATGGGCTGCCTTTTCACTCTGTTGATTGTATCCTTTGATGCACAACAGGTTTTAATTTTAATGTAGTGCAATTTGCCTATTTTTACTTTTCTCGCTTGTACTTTTGGTGTCATATCCAGGAAATCCTTTCCAAATCCAATGTCATGAAGCTTTTGCCCTATATTTTCTTCTAACAGTTTTATAGTTGTAGGTCTTTAGGCCTTTGATCTATTTTGCATTAATTTTTGTAGGTATAAGTTAAGGGTCCAGCATCATTCTTGTGGATGTGAATATTCAGTTCATTATTTGTGGAAGAGACCTTTTTTTCCCCGTTGAATAATCTTGGCACTCTTGTCAAAAATCACTTGACCCTATATACGACTGTAATTTCTGGGCTTCCTGTTATATTTCATTGGTCTATATGTCTGTCTTTATGCCAGTACCACACTGTTTTGATTACTGTAGCCTTGGAATAGGTTTTGAAATCAAGAAGTGTGATACCTCTAACTTTGTTTTCCTTTTTAAGATTGTTTTGGTTATTCAGGATCCTTGAGAGTCCACATGAGTTTTAGGATGGATTTTTCTATTTTGCCAAAAAAGGCATTGGGATTTTGATAGGGATTGCATTAAATCTGTAGATTGCTGTGGATACTTTTGACATCATAATGGTACTAAGTCTTCCCATTCATGAACGTGTGATGTCTTTCCATTTATTTGTGTCTTCTTTCATTTCTTTCAGCAATGTTTTGAAGTTTTCAGTGTATGTCTGTTGCCTCCTTAGTTAAGTTTATTCTTAACTGTTTCATTCTTCTTGATGCTATTGTAAATGGAACTATTTTCTCAATTTCCTTCCGGACTGTTCATTGTCAGTGTATTGAAAGGCAACTGATTTTTGAGTGTTGAGTTTAAGTCACTCAACTTCGCTGAGTTCTCATTAGTTCTAACAGTTGTGTGTGTGTGTAATCTTTAGAGTTTTCCATATAAAGTCATGCTGTCTATGACAGAAATAATTTTACTTCTTCCTTTCCAATTTGGATACATTTTATTTCTTTTTCTTGGCTAAGTGCTCTGTCTGGACTTCCAGTACTATGTTGAGTAGAAATGGTAGAACCAAGCATCTTTTTCTTGTTCCCAATTTTAGAGGAAAAGCATTCAGTCGTTCATCATTTAGTATGATGTTAGTTGTGGTTTTTCATATATGGCCTTTATTCTGTTAAGGTAGTCTCCTTCCTTCTATCCCTAGTTTGTTGAATGATATTCCCTGTACTTTTGGAAAGAATGTGTGTTCTGCTGTTGTTGGGTGGACTGTTGTATAAATATGAATTAGGTCAAATTGGTTGATTATTTTTTTTGTTCTTCATATTTACTGATTTTCTTTCTGCTTTGTAATCAGTTATTAATAAAAGAGCTTTGAAATTTTGGACAATAAGTATTATTTTATCTATTTTTCCTTTCACCTATCAGCTTTAGGTATTTTGAAGTTCTGTTATTAAGTGCATAGATGTTTAAGATTATTATGTCCTTTTGTTGACTTTGCCTCTATCATTATGAAATGACCCTCTTACTCTGTGGTAACACTCTTTGCTCTTAAATCTACATTGTTTGATATTAATATAGCTACTCCTACTTTCTTTTAACCAGTATTAGCATAGTATATCTTTTTCCATCTTTTTCCTTTTAACTTATTTGTATCTTCATATTTAAAGTGCGTTTCTTGTAGTCAGACCATAGTTGAGAATGACTGCTGAGCTGCTGAGCAAAACAAAAGAATAAGAAAAAGAAGAGACTTTCTATTAATTTATAAATATCCAAACCAGCTTTTCAAAATGAAGCTGTCATTCTAGTTCCATAATGCCATGTTTAGAGAAGGAGAAAGTGGCCAGATTAAGAGAACCTACATAATGAGGGATAGAGACTTGATTTAGGGGAAATTGAAAAAAATACACAGATATAAATATGAGCCTATTTTCATATTGAAACTGGAATTGAACTAGTTTCATCTCAGAAATTTCTCAGTATAGTGGATGCTAATCTTTGCTTCTCTGCCATTTCAGAGTTTGCGTTGTATGGAGTATGTTAATGCTCCAGAGCCTATGTGTCACTTGGAAAGTAGGAGGAATTTTTGGCAGAATGGCAAACTAAACATCCTGACCAACACCTCTGATTGGAATTTTAAAAATGCTACATGAAATATAAACAATACTTATTGTTAATGCTTTGCAGAGGTGGCAAAAAAGGAAGGAATATGCAGAGGCCAATAGAAGGCAGAGTAGGAAATATGACAAGTAAATCAGTACCAGTACTGGCTGTGCTCTGAGAGATTCTGCTGAACCCTAATGACACTGGATTTTGACTTGGGGCACAGGAAGGTGGAGATAAAACCTACCCTCCCCAGTGTAGGAAATCTGACAGGGTCTTCCATATAAATGTAGAATCCCAAAGGGTTGCATTATAAGCATGAAGGTGAATAAGAAAAAACCCAATGCAGAAGGAGATAGCAAAGATAAAAATTTGCCTTTGTTGCAGAGCAAAGGGCAAAAAATATTTTCTGAGAATTAATAGCCAACACCTTGCTCTCAGGTGAGTTTGAGATCAGAATTCATGCCACCTATATAACCTCAGAAAAGTTCAAGCAGGTAATTTAATTGAAAATGGTTCTGGGCTAATTAGAAGCTGGGTTGCTTTCCTCCTTTCTCTGAAGCAAAACAACTGCAACTCAGGCCTAAAAAATTCCTGAAGATGAAGTTGCTGAGCAAAAGAAAAGCTCAGTCAGAACCATAAAGCAAGGAAGCAAGGGACCATGAATAAAGGCTGGGGGAAACAACGGAAGGCAGGTCAGATTTGGGAAATATTCAGTTATTGCAATTATCAAATACATAACTTAAAATAACAATGTTCAATATATTTAAAGAAATAAAAGCAAAGCCTGAAAATATGAGAAAGAAACAAGAAACTCTAAAGAATGACCAAAATGATTCAAATAAAATACTCGAGTTAAATTTCTAAAGAAGAAAAATTTAATAATTGAAACTAAAAACTCCCTGGATAGATTAAAGAGCAAAGTAGACAGAGCTAGATAGAGATTTAGTGAACTAGAAGAGGTGTCAACAACCATAACACTAACAGGCTGAGAATGCAGACCTGAAAGACAAAGACACAGGATATAAAAGAGGGGGTAAAAGCTACAGAGGATAGAGTTGGAAGGTCTAACATATATCTGAGTAGAGATTCAGATAGTTACTATAGGAAGAATGGAAAAGAGTCAATGTACACAGTGGATAATGATTGAGAGCTTTTCTGAATTATGTAGCATACATCCTCAGCACCAGACTGTCCAACAAACGTCAAGTGGGATCAAAATAAATGTACACCTACCCAGAAAAATTGTAAAACCTCAAAGACAAAGAAAAGATCTTAAAGACAGCCAGAGAGAAATGACCCAGTGCCTACAAAAGATGGCATTTACACTTTTCAATAGCAACAATAGCAAAAATAGAATATAGTGGAATAATATTGTCTACGTACTGAGAGAAAATAACTCTCAATTTTGAGTGGTATGTAGAAATATCTTCAGGATTATAAGGATAATAAGGGTATGTAAGGATATAAGGATAAATAGGAACATTTTCGGACAAATGTAACTAAACAACAAACATCCTCAGTAAAGGCTATCCTAAAGGATAAACTTCAGGTAAAAGGAAAATAATTCTGGATGGAAACCTGGGATGAAGGGAGGAATATAAGCAAAGATCATGGTGCATGGATGGGCACACTAAGCAAAACTGATTGTTTGAAAATAAAGGCTGGTGGTTTTTTTTGTGGAAGGAGAAACGGAATATGACCAAAATAATTAAGAATTGGGATGGGGAATCAAAGTAAAAATGTTCTGGGTTCTTGTAATTCTTGGGAAGAGGGCAACAATGTTAAACAACTTTAGACTTTGATAAGTTATGTCTGCATGTTAGTATTGCTAGGGTAACCACAGAAAGAGAAAGGGTAGAGCATATAACATATAACTTCCAAACAAATGGGGGGAAATAGAATGAGAAAAAGAGACTTGATCTAAAAAAATGGAATGGAAGAAAATCTAAAAGAGAAACAGAAAATAGCAGAGAAATAGAAAATATAAATCTAACAGTAGTCATTATAAATGTAAGTAAGGCAACCTCTCCAGTAAAAAACAAAGGTTTCAGACTGGATTAAAAAATTATACTAAATGCTGTTGTATAAAAGACATACTTAAAATATAAGGACACAGAACGATTGAAAGACAAAGGATAGAAAAAGATATACCATCCAAATTCTAATCAAAATAAGTCTGAGATCACTGTATTAATTACAGGTAAAAACATTACTGGAGATAGAGTCATCACATAATGATAAAAATTGAAATTCCTAGGAAGAAATTACAATTCTAAAATGTCATATCTTTACAATTTATGTAATAAAAGTAGGCAGAGTATAAGGCGAAGCAGACAAATCTCCCGTAGCATTTGGGATTTTATCATACCTCTCTTAGTAAGTGATAAAACAGAGAGGGGAAATATTAGTAAGGCTGTGGAAGACTTGATCAACACAATTAACAAATTTTATTTAGTGGACATGTATAGAACACTGCAGCCAACAACTGCAGAACACTTGTTCTTTCAAGGACACATGACGTGTGTGTGATCATCACCACACAGCAGGTCTCTGCCAATATCAGGGGGTCGTTGCTATCCAGACCACATCCTCTGACCACAAGGCAATCACATTAGAAAACAATAACATTAACTAGAAAAAAGCCGTATGTCTGGAAATCAAGAAATTTACATCCAAATAAGTCATGTATCAAAGGAGAAATCACAAAGTATTTAGAAGTGCATGACAATAATAGTTTATAAATCAAACCATGTGGTATAGCTAATGGAATACCTAGAGAAAAATTTACAGACTTAAATATTTATGTCAGAAAATAAGAAAAGCTCAAAATTAATGAACTAAGCATCCAGTTTTATAAGTCAGAAAAGCAGAGCAGAATAAACCCAAAGAAAATAGAAGGAAAGAAGTAATAAAGATAACATTAGAAATGAAAAGAACGGGAAACAGACATACAATAGAGAAGATCCACGAAGTCAAAAGCTGATTATTGGAAAGCATTAGTAATACAGTCTCTCCATAAGGATTAATCAATAAACAAAAAAGAAGGCAAAATAAATTAGGAACAAAAGAGGAGACAACTACAGATCTTGTAGAGATAAAAAGATGCCTCCTGTTGGGATGTCCCTTACGAGACTGCGAACGTAAGGGCAATTCAGTGCTCAGTGTTTAACTGCCATTGTGTTAAATGCCATATCTCAAGTGGAGAAGTTGTAAGGAAAATGCTGAGAGAACCCAACGGAGAGAGAGGGTAGCCAGCGTGGATGGGTTATCTAAGATTCCAGAGGAAAACCTAAAGGAGCCCATGAAGGCTTCAATGACACACACTGACTGAGAGCTTGCTGAGAAGAAGTCGTGATGGCATGAGCGAAAGGAATATTGCTAATCTTGGGAAATCCAGTAAAAGGAGCACTAGGAGAGACTGGCTCCACAGGAAGGGGTGGAAGGGGTTGGGCATAGAAGGGGTAAAGGGTAAAAGAATGGATAAAATGTTGAAATGCAGACTACTGTCCAGAGCTTGGGAAATCTTTAGCTCTTCATGCTCTTTCTCTGTCCTGAGATCTTTTTTTTTTCTTTTCTGGGAAGATTGGCCCTGAGCTAACATCTGTTGCCAATCTTCATTTTTTTCCCTCCCCAAGGCCCCAGCACACAGATGCATATCCTCGTTGTAAGTCCTAGCTCTTCTGTGTGGGATGCTGTCACAGCATGGTTTGATGAGCAGTGTGTAGGTCCATGCCCAGGATCTGCACCCAAGAACCCTGGGCTGCTGCTGAAGTGGAGCGGGAGCTTAACCTCTATGCCAGCGGGCTGGCCCCTGTCCTGGGCTCCCAACTGGCCTCTTGGTATTCTTTCTTGGACCGCCACCTGTGTTGTTTCGGATCTCACAGGGAGAATCTCTGCATCTGGGAACATAAATAGCTCTCACTTCCAGGGGTGCATGGAAACTGACCTCTGCTCCCTGTTAAGCCCTTAAAATAATTCCTTGACTATCTTTACTTCCTTTCTTTATTCTTACATCTATTTTTCTCTTCTCCTTCCCAAACCTTTTCCCTCCCTCCCTTCTTCCTTCTTCCTTCCCTGCCTCCTTGCCTCACACTCCGTTCTTTCCCTTACACCCCAAAACTTTTGTTGAGTTCTCACTATGGTGTAGCCCAGGGATCAGCAAACTTTTTCTGTAAATGGCCAAGTAGTAAATATTTTGGGCTTTGTGGGCTATACGGTCTCTGTCACAACCACTCAACTGGGAATTGTTTTGTGAAAGCAGCCGTAGATGATCCATAAACAGATGGGTGTGTCTGTGTTACAATAAAATTCTTCATTGACACTGAAATTTGAACTTCCTGTCATTTCCACAGCTCACAAAACCTTCTTCTTTTGATTCTTCTCAACTATTTAAAACTGTAAACATTCTTAGGTTGGGGGTCACACAAACAGGCAGTGGGCCCTCAGGCTGCAGTTTGCCCACCACTGTTGTCGAATCCTAGAGAAAATACACGCTCTAAACGCCATCCCTGTCTTCCCGCATCTCTGCTGCTATGGCACAAGTCTGCGACACCTTTCAGTGCATGACTGATACATGACAGTGTGAGCACAGGTTAGAAGCAACTGGCAGAAGCGATGAGGAGAAAGGGGAGACTGCCCGTGGAAGAGGCGGCGTTCTGACGCCCCTTGAAGGATGGTGGGATCAGATGTCTATAATTAGACTGCCCTGATGAGTGACTCCCAATTCTTATTTCTTTTCCTAACGTAAAACTTCAGTCACCACACCTCTCTTCCGACTTTGAAAGACATTGGACTTTCTCAGCGGGCAGAGAATCAGCTACAATCAGATTCCTCGCTCTCAGATGCCCCTCCTGACTGGTTATTTGAAATCCCTGAGGGGCATGTGAGCCAGCTGTGCTATTGGGGGTCTGAGCTCAGGAAGGAGAAATCTAGGCAAGTTCTGCCCTCATGAAACTTGGGCTTCGGCAGGCCCTTCTCACAGCCAGGGTTCCACACGGAGGAGGAGTCAGTCGCTGCTTCAAGCTTCTTGTCTAGACCCAGTCTGAGAAGTCCTTTTAGATGGCCCCATCTGGGCCTGACCACAGTCCTTTACATTCAAACACCACGCAGCTAGAGTACCGAAAAGTGGGCTGTGCTTTCCCATCTTCAGTTTTCCAGTTCCTTTCCCTGTCCTCCCTCCCTCCTTCCCTTCTTTCCTTCCTTCAAGCCTTAGCAAAAGGCCAGGGTACTGAAATAGGAATTGATTGTGTAAAACAAACTAAAATTTGCCTGGAGTAGTATACAGATTTTTCATTTATTTCTCTTAACATCTTCCAGTCCTTGAGTGTGTGTATAAAGGATAGGAGTCTGAATTTATCACAGTGATTGTAAAGAGATGCTGTGGCTTTTGTCTTTGAAATTCTAATGATTAGATGGCATTGTTATTTAGAGCTTGGGCCTGAGGGCTGGGGAAGCCCTAGATGGACCCTGGCTCATGCTGGCATTTTTTATCATAAGAAAGCTGGTCTTCACTTCATCTCCCAACACTGGCATCTAGTAAAAAGAACACTGAACTTGAATCTTAAGAACCGGAATAAAATTCCAGCTTGACTACTTGCTAGGTCTATTACCTTGGGAAAATTACTTAACCTCTTAGAAAGTTGGTTACAGTCACATATTCTTTAAAATGAAGGCAGTAATTTTTAATTCATGAAGTTGTTGAAGGGGCATTGTGAGATAACAGATATAAAAGTTGCCTTGAATAATATGAAATTGGAGGGTCTTTCTAGAGTAGTCTCCAGATCACATGAGACTCGCAAGGATCTCGCTAGAGAAGGTGATAAATGTCAAAGAAGAAAGCAAAATTATTCCTTGGGCTAGTGTAAGACTCTGCTTAACGATCTCTCACCTTCCTATTTCTCCCAGTGGACCCTTCCTTGGTCCATAAAATATCTCCTTTCCCCAGATTCCACATGGCTGTTTGGCAATGGCCTTTGATGTGGTTCACAACACAATGTCCCAAAATATAGTGCCTTGGCATGTTGAATATTTTAAGCTGAAGGAATTTGAGAAATTGCAAGTGCAGGAAGGACTCTCTGACCTCGCCCTTCGCTTCTGAAGCAGGTCACAAGTCTGTCATGTGAGAGGTGCCCTCCCTATAGACAAAGAAAGGAGCATCCTTATCTCTGAAGGTAGAGGGACAGAGGGACGCTGAGAGGAAGCCATCTGAAAGAACAGGCCTTGTTAAGTTTCCCTTAGTTTACTACCCTTAGCTCATACCCTTTTGTCCTATCACATTTTTCTACACTTTTCACTCTTCATCAAACCTGGTATAAAAACACTCAGGCTTAACTGCTTCTTCCAGTCTTCATTTTGTTACAAAGGCTTGTGTGTCATGTAAAACTTCTATTAAATTGGTATGCTTTTCTCCTTTAATCTGTCTTTGTCAGTTTAATTTTCAGGTCCAACCAAGTACCCAAGAGGGCTGAAGAAAAGTTTTTCCTCCCTTGCACCTACAAACTCCTATATCCCTTCCCTTATAAGTATTATCAGCTCATTCTGAAACCCCCTCCCTGCTCCCCTGTGGCTATGGAATTTTGGCTCTGCTTTTAAGGCCATCTTCCTCCTAGGAATGTCTTACAACTTCAGCCTTTAGACAGAAAAGGATTGCTATTCTGAGTTGCATCTTTTGGAATGTAATCATACAGTCTTTTTTGTTGTTATGTAAGCATTTCTTGGGTGGCTCTGTGTGACTGTGTGTATGTGTCTGTGTGCATAAAGATTGTAAATGCTTTGAAATGTATATTGCTCAGTGCCTGGGCAGTTCTGGGCCCACAGTTAATGCCTGATAAATAGTTGTTTAAGCAGAAGTAAGTTAGCCCATATAGATTGCCTGAATTTGAGGTTTTTCCCAGGTCTCTGGAGGCCTCGTAGGTTTAGTGGAAGCTCTGAATCTGTTCTGTACGAGGCTGGTTTGCAGGAGTTGTCAGCAGAAGCTTAGCATGTTTAAGTTGCTGTTCAACTCTTTTCACAACCAGCTGGACAACACGCTCAGTGCCCAAGGGAGATCAGGCCTGGAACAAGGCAGCTAGAATGGTCTGCTGTCCCCATCCTGGAGCTGATCAGAGATGACAATCTTCAGATATTTCACTAGGCAATAAGGTCCTTCAGGGACCCTCAAATTAGGTGGTGTCATTGAACAATTTTGAGTGTTGAATTAAAGGAGTCCTTTCTACAGGCCGGTTCGAGGCTGGTTTACTTATTCTGGCCATTGAAATAATGTTAAATCTCAGTCAGGGCACGATATGTTTAGCTATTGGGGGAGGAGAAGTCGATATGCAAATATTTGATTATCGTCCTTTGGGAAAATTCTGAATTTTGGCTCTTCTTCCTGGATTAGGGTGTCTTAGGGTCAGGACCCTATGTCACTGAGGCAGAACATCTGGGAGCCGCAGAGAACATTGGTCCCTCCTCCTGGAGAAGCTAAGAATGTCCAGTTACTCAACAGCTCTCTTAGAAAGTGACTTGCTGCCCGTGTAACGTTCATGATTGCCTTTGTTCTTATGTCTGTGAAGTCTATTTTATCTACCAGGGGTTCTCAACCCTGGCTTTGCCTCAGAATCACCTGGGGGAGCTTTTGAAGAAACAGAGGGGCTAGGCCCCTGCACCTCGAAGATTCCGACTTAATTAGTCCGAGATGGCTTAGGCACTGATTGCGCTTTGGAAGAAGCTTCTCCAGATGATTTAAAATTACTGCCAGGACTGGGAACCACTGCTCTAGACCAGAGGTCAGCAAACATTTTTCTGTAAAGGACCACATGGCAAAGATGTTAGGATACGATTCTGTCGTAATTACTCAATTCTGTCATTGCAGTGCAAAAGCAGCCATTGCTGAGTCTGGCGGTATGCCAATAAAACTTTATTTACCAAAACAAGCGATGGGCCAAATTAGGCCTGTGGGCTGTAATTTGCTGACTCCTGCTCTAGAGTCTAGACTATCACCTTATAAAGACAAGCCGCTGTGCTTATGAAGTTCAACCTTGGGTCCCGAGCATAGTGACCTGGCATGCAGTACATTCCATAAATACTTACTAAATTAAATTGTATTCAGTGAATTTATTGTACTCATGGAGAAATACCTGAGAAGGAGACAGAGTGGTTAGCCTTGGGAAAAAATTATAGCATTTTGGGTAGAAAATGTTTATGCTTAATGATTTGGGAAAATTTATATAAAATCTTGTTTAACTTTGTTAAGTGTTCTTGAACTCCCTAGTGAAACTTTTCAAAATAGGTTAATATTAAGTTTTGTGTGTGTGTGTGTGTGTGAGAGAGAGAGAGCGAGAGAGACAGAGACAGAGAGACACACAGAGAGAGAAATGAGGTTTTCTTAGTTTTTATTTGCCTGTGCCTATAAAAATATATAGCAACCAATAGAACTCCCATAATTAGTCAAACAGTCAGCTTATGAAAAATTTGTTAAACCAGTTGACTGAATTGTCTAGTCCATTAGTCAAACCAATGCCGTGGTAACCTCGTGTAAGCAAAATCTCTGTATTTAAGTTGTTCAGAATATACTAGGTAGAGGAAATACATGTTGGCTTTTAGGGTTCGCCTGGGTGGGCGTGAGAAGCACGTGCTAGCCGGTGAATGCCTGCATGTAGTTGGTGAGCCACTGGGAAGAAGTGGAGGTTCACACCATGGCGCCACGGCCTCAGATCTCACCAACTGACCACGGGGATGAGAACACAGAGAGGATCACCAGGAGGAGTCTAAAAATGAAACAAAACAGAATATATGGGAAATTCCTACACAGAAGTTACTCTTGCACATAGATGTGTAGAAAACTAGGTCAGGCATCCATTTTGGCTTCTCCTCTTTGGTCAAATGCATTAGTCTTGTTTTTAACCCAAGCCTATTCACCCATTGCAATACAGGTTTCCCACTACTATCCAAAAGTTCACTTTACTGCCGTTTCCCTTTCGTGAAAGACCTACATCAGTACCTGTTTTCCCCAACTGAACAAAATCCCAAGAGGATTTTCACTTTTATGAGAAAAAGGCAAAAAGCAAAAGTAGCATTCGGCGTTTGTTTTGCAGCCAGCCGTTATAGAGGCTAAGCAGTCAAGCATGCTGTCATATCTCAAGCCTCCCACATCAGCCACATCAGCCACAGCAGACGACAAACCTCGACCTTGCATACTGACGCAGCAGGCAGAGAAGAAGGTGCAGACATTAGTGACCTGCCTGCCCTGGTGGCTTCAGATGACGATGAGATGTTGACAGATGACCCTCTTCCTCTCTCTCCTGCACCCCAGTCCCCTGTACCTCCCACCACCCCAACCTCCAGTGACTCAGCCTGCCACCCCATCCTCACCACCACCACCTCTCGGCCTTCCAATGTGCTCGCTGTCTTCCTGGTTCTGGTAAGTGAAACTATCCTGTACATACATTATTTTTACTTCAGATAGGCCACATATTTACCATATCATTTCTGCTTTTACTATATATTAGTGTTCTTTTAGGTTTTCTGTGTTATTTGGTATGATTTGGTAGGTCATTTGTTGAGTCTGGGAATGTTAAAAAATTTTTCATGTATAAATTAGTGGTAATTGCTTCTTCGCTTTGTGCTGTTTTGGCTCACGAAAGGTTTCCTGGGAATGCCCTGCTTTCAGATAACGGGGGAAGCCTCTACAAAGACGTCTTTCATGTGAGCTGGCTCTTCTCTCCTAAGAGGAGCTTAGCATTCCACAATTCTGGCGTCCTGGAGGTGGAAATGGCACTGTGTGTGAATGGTTGTGTGACACTAGCATCCTGGGTCTCAACTCGTCTTTGGAAGGAATAGGTAATACCCAGGGACCTCTAACTTACCCAGGCTTCTTTCTGAAGCCTGCAGCCGCGTGCAGAACATTTCATCTAAAACCTTTCCTCCATTCGGGTCGGAAACTTTGCACACGTGATGATCTGTGGGCTCATATGGCCTCTGGAAGGAGTCTCCCACCATCCCCAGTACGGACACAGCACAGAGAGGAGGAGGACATGGCGGGGAAGTCGTGTTTAGAAGCAGTGGGCCACAGCACATTATGTGATCATAGTGATCTGTTATTAGCGAAAAGCTTATTCGAACAAAAGGGAGCATGTCTATGGCAGAGCGGCAGGGAGAGGACTTGAAAGTTTTGATGGAAAACTAAAATTGCTCAGGAAAGTATAAAGTGTTTTCCTTTCTCCACGTGTGACTTTTAAATTGAATTTCTCGTAGGCAATAAGCTGTTGTTTTACCCCGGACAGAACTCGGAGGGGTCTGAGTTTTTAAGCTCCCAGCATTTCTTTGTGTGGTTGTTAATGTGAGTCCCTTGGGAAACATACTTTTCCATGCATGTGTCCTGTATCGTCTTTTCCTTTCCTTCCTCCTCCCACCCCCTCTCCTTACTGCAGAGGTAGCAATCCTCCTGCTATTAGCAAGATGTCTATTATAGTGTCATTAAAAAAGCCATAGTCAGTGCGAGGAATGACTCATGTCATGGAGGACTTAATAATTCACTGTAATAAAAGTATAGAGTTTTATGATAAACCACTCTCAGGGGAGTTAAATATAATCCTTAGCAGGTCACACATTGACTACAAAGCTTACATTTGTAATGGTAATTTGAATTTACTACATTGCCTTTAGTTTTTAAGCGTTTGTGTGTCATTAGACCTTATAAATTGATTTATATGTTTCAACTCCAGTATAATTCTGCATAAAGGTACAATAAATTTTATGGATTGGAGATATGGCATTGAAAACATTTTACTAAAATTATTGTTCTAAATTCACTTCGATGGCATTGATGAAAAGCAGCAGCCAAGATGCCAACATTTCAGAACTTTCATGAACTGGATGAGGTGGGAGTGGCAGCTGCAGGTGGAGTGTTCCTGGATGTAATTCCCCACTTCCCCCTCCTTGCTTTGTCAGCAAAGAGGGACCTCTGGGGCCATTCTTGAAAGGGTGCCCACTGCCATGCGGCCTGCCGTGTGGGGACATCAAAGCTCTGGGTAATGCACTGATGATGAGTTTGCAGGAGAGAGGAGCCGATGGCATCCCTCAGAAGGACCTTTCCGTTATCTGTGGAACTAAACAGAATTTTATCTTCCGAAGGAAAGGAAAGGAAGCTTGTCCAAGCTGGCAGCTTTCCCACTAGGCGTTGAGCGCAGATCACCCATTCCTTAATTTATTTTCTCCTCCAATTTCTGAAAGGAAGACATTAAAAGCAAAACCAAAAAAAATAAAAATAAAAAAATAAAAAACAAACCTGCTTGGAGAGTGAAGTGTGAGGGGGCCGCTGGGCCGTCCTGGGGGTTTGTTCAGCTGCCCTGGGCCCTGGCCTCCCAGGCTTTTGGTCTCACCGGCTGTACTTTTGAGGAATGTGTCTCAGCCACATTCTCCTTTTCCTTTTATTATCAGAAAAATAAAGGTCAAATAAACTGGATTATGAAAAATGAAAACCAAAACCCACAAAAACAAAACCCTTGTTTATTTCACGGGCTTGGGTCCAAATGGCACAAATGCAAGCTCTTGAAAGGAAAGAAGGGAACGCTGCCCCCCCACCCCCACCCCAACCCCGCAAATCCTCCTATTAACTTTTCCCTTTTTCTCATTGGTATTATTTCAACTAGCCAGCTAGGACCGAGTTGTGATTAATTATATTTTCCTTCTGACTTTGCAGATTTGGGGGCGACTGCTCACTGGCTCCTGTCCTGTGAGAACTTTGTTTACATTTGGCAGTGTGCTTTTAAGTCATTGAAAGCAGCACTGAATTTGGCTAAAAATACTTGATAAACTATACCGTCTGTTTTAGGGCTTTAAATAATCACCCGGCTATTTTTTTTCCTTTTGAATGCAGCTTTCCCCAAAGCTGGTATAATTTCAGTGTGGATCTCCAAACCCCTTTTGTCTGATCCTGTCTGTAGGCTTTCCCATAATGAAACTTAAAGAGGTCCTGGCTCTCTCTGGTGGGCAGTTCTCATCGTCATCCCTACAGCACTTGCACCTTAGAAAAAGCTTTATCGCCTTATGGGGAGCAGGTTTGATTGTTAGAAAAGCACCGAGGTAAACCTCCAGGGCCCTCAAAACTCAGTGGGTGTTGTCACCGTTAAATGGCCCAGCCAGCTGGACAGGTTGAGGTACAATTTACTGGAAATATATTAAAAGTGTCTTGGGAAATGATTCTTAAAAATGTTCCCACTGCTGGTGTGATGCAGATTAGAACCCCAGCGTGCAACTAAGAAAAATTAAATTGTAACAAGAAACCCCTGATGGTGCAAGGATGGCTTGCGGGGAGGAGAGTTGAATTCAAGGAACTAAAAGGCAAACTTTCGCCTCTGGTGACATCCTGCCTAGGCCCAAGCCAGATGTGCACAGGGCAGGGGACTGGACAGGTTGGGGCTCCTCCCTCTGAGAACTGACAACTGTGTGCATTTTCTAGGTAGCTGAAGTGTCAGACTCTGCATGTGCCTCTCTCTTTACTCTGCCCCTTAGCAACAGCCCAAGGGAACCAGAGTTAGAACTTTGTGCAGCCTTATGCGTAGACAAATTTGTCAGCCACTTGTGCAATGTGATTTGTGCAGAGGAAAACGTTTCTGGGTGGCATGACCACCACTCAACTTGTTCTTTCCCTCAAAGCAAGGACTCTCCAGGAATCCCTATTTAAAATGCAAAGGGCCTAAAGAAAGGGAATAGACGTTTATCAGCCATTAACAGCATAGTGAGAATTAGTGTCATCCATCGGAATTTAGCATGCTGAACAATCAAGACCTAAGAGAGTGGGACACAGGACAGAAGAATTTTGATGAGTAGAAAGAATTTCTTTGGAGTTGCTTAAGGCAGGCGAGCCAGAGTGAGGCACTGCAAAGGCAAAAGGGGCCTAGGGTCCTCATGAAGAGTGGAGAAGACTTAGGGTGAGGGACGTGCAAATAATGGAGAAAGAGACTACAGAAATGAGATGTGGGAGGGAATCAGATGAATTTGACCAACTTTGGACTTTGCCTTAGAATTGTCCTTCAAGTGACATGAGCAATTCTACAAATCCTGTCACTTAGAGTTTTGTCCTAGAAATCTCATCTAGCCCCTCTAGAGTCTCCTTGGTCCATTGGCACATGGCCTTGAGCCCATTAAACTCTAAATTAAAAAAAGAAGTTTGTTAAACATATACGACAAATATAAAAGTATGGAGAGCAATTTCACATATGCCCTTTTGATTATTTTCATGATCTGTCTGGCACACAGTAGATGATTAATAAATATTTATTCAGATGAATTAAATATGTGGATCGATCTGGTATTAATATCTTCCTTTTTATGACTGAGGAAATTGAGCCTCAGAGGGGTTAAGTGAGTTGCCGAAGATCAGCAACTAATCAGTGTTGCAGCCTCTTTCTACTCTTAGTCTCCCCTCTTTTGTAAGGCCCAGAACCCCCCTGAGAATACCCCACTTTGTCTTGCCCTCCTCATTTAGCTCCAAAGCAGTGCTTTTGCTTTCAAATTCTGACTCCCAAGGCCAGCTCTCCTCATTACCTCCACACGAGAATTGTGTTGGGCAAGGCTCTGTGTGCTCCATCCTGTTAAACCAGGTCCATGTAGAGAAGTTGAGTTTGATCTACAGAGAAGTTCTTGACCTTTTAATCACAGCCTGCTGAATCTGCTGGACTTCTAGGTCCCCAGCTGCCCAACCAGATAGAATTTTTCAGACAACTTGAGGCCTTGAACAATATTTTAATTGGAAATAACTCAAATGTCTAAAACTGGGATTGGTGGCCCATTTCCTTCCATGGTACATGATAAGCCATGTTGATTGGAAGCGTTCTTTGAAACAAGAGTTGGGTCCCCAAAGAGCCAAGATCAAATACTTACATGACTCAAAAGTAGTCCCTCAAGGTGGGAATTGCTGATGGAAAAAGTGCCCTCGGTATTCTCGAGGGACAGATTAAAGCCCCATCCGGAGGGCTGGATGGTACAGGCAAGTCTGGAGTGGCGTGGTAGAAGAGGAGTTGAGATGATTATCTCAAGACAGGGATGAGTGCTTGTGTCACAGGCTGACTGCGCATGGTGTTTGGAGCAGTAGGTTGGCTTAAAAGTAGAGAGTAGAGATGGCTATGCCACATGCCGATTGTCCAACCTTGACTGCAAAAACTTGTTTCTATCATCTTATTCCACTCATTTTCTGCTCCCCTCCCCCCAACTCCCAGTCTGGCCGATGCTTGTTCTCTCTGAGATATGAGAGTCACTTTCTAGACCCCAGAGTAATCCACAGGTTGTTTGGATGGGATTGTCTACATTATTCTCTCCTTTTTTATTACAGATTCAGTTTGATCTGAAGACATTCACAGGTAATTCTCAGACACTCTGGCTGAGACTCAAGGATGATGATATTTCTTAGGGTAACTTTTTTTTTAATACACTGTGGCTTAATTATCCCATGCTATTCCTCTTAAACTATTACAAGTTATAGTTTCTTTCTTCTTTCCTTCCTTTTCTCTTTTTTTTACTCCTTTGTGTATGTGTGTGTGTAGGTGTGTCTGTAATGTGTAACAGCTAAATGTGTGTGGAAGAAGAAAGTGTGTGACCCTCTAGGCCTGTACCATCCCCCAGTTAAAGCTATTAGCCACTTACATGCACAATTAACCAGCTGATTCTTAGATTGAAGGCTGAGGGAGCTAATTGCAGGTACAAAAATTGCACCCAGATAAAAAGAGGTTGGTTTGGAAATTTAATCTTTAAACCTCTTCTTCAGGGTGACTAGGTAGTATGTATGTATGTATGTATGTACATATGTATTTTAGGTTGACCTCTCTGGTTTGCTTTCATCATAATTACTAATGGCATCCAGTGGAATCCCCTATTTATGCCATAAATAGCTTCTACCAAATCACATTCAATTCAAGTTCTGGCACAAAGGTCTGTTGCAGGCTCTTTCTATATAGCAAATTTTCTCTTAAATCTAGAGTCTTGCAATAATTTATTGGAAAATGAATGGTGTATGTGTATTTATCTTATTATGAAGTATCTCTGGGAAGGGGATTCATATTTATTGATCGCCTACCTTGTACCAGCCACTTCCATCTATTATCTTATCTTCTCAATAACCCAGTGAGGTTGGTAGATTATTTCCATTTAATACCTGAGGTTACTGAGGTTCTATAAAGTGAGGTAACCTGCCCAGGGTCACACAACTCGTCTTAGATGTTTTTGATGCCAAACACTGGCTCTTTGTGTTACTCAACACAACCTCTCGGCTTGATAAAATTTCATGAGTTGAATGAACTCCATTCCTACATCTCTTTGTAGATATGAAATGCTATAGTTCAAAACAATTCTCTTTACACCATCTCTGGAAGTTAGAGCTAGTGGCAGTAAGACTAAACAGATTGGCTCAGACTGCGTATGTTAAACAGTCCACCTGAACTTTACCTTTAGGCTTTTTCACAACGGAACACGATGGCGCAGAGGAAGCGTCTTCCGTTCATCCTCCTCTGTGGTTCTCTTCCATTTTTTATAACATTTTTTCTGCCTCTTACTACCCTCTGGATTCTTCCCTTCTCTGAGGATATCCCCATCCAGCTCTCGCCTCCCTAGATAATATTCCATGATCTGGATTCTCCCTTCCCATTCCCACCCAGCCGCTTCCAACAAAAGCATAACTCTAATGCTCCTGCCCCTCAGGCTGTGCTCTATGTTTTCTAAATAGTTAATCAAATAATTCCACAAGAACATAGAGATTGTAAGATGCTAATGGATTAATAAATTGTAGTACAGCCACAGTCTCCCGCTGTCAGTTTCCTCCTTGGAAAAATGAAGGGGCGGGACCGAAGAAGCTCTAAGATACCATCTTTTTCAATTTCATTTTCAATCTATGATCCATCAACCTCCACACGTTATTCTTACGTTTTGACAAGGGCCTTCCACACGTAATGAGTCTTAATTAAATGAGCACTCTTCCCTTTTCTGCCCCTTGAATGGAATGCCCCAGGTTTAACGCTTGGCTGTCTCCCCTCTCGTGGGGGATCCCTATGACCTCACATTTATGCTAATGACTCCAGATCTGTGTTTCCATTCTGCCTCCGACCTTGAGCACCAGATGTCTACATGGAACTGTCTGCTGACTATTTCCATTTGGATTTTCCACAGTCCCCCAAAATTTACCAAATACAGAACAAAATCATCATTTCTATACTCTCCCAATTGTTCTTCCTTCCTTATTCACTGTTAATGCATAATGCTACTCCCCTTGTTACCCACTGGAGAAACTTTCTAATAGTCTTACACTCTCCCCCTTCCTCACCTCCTACAACCCTTCCAGTCAGTATAGCCAGTTTATTCTTCATCTTAAACTCCCCTTTCATTTATCCAACGTCCTTAACTCCCCAGAGTAGCCCTCATCAGTTTTCTTAGAAATTATTGCAATGACCTTGTACAGGTTTCTCATCATCTGTTGCTGTTTTATGCCAAATCTTCCTGTCATGCTTATGCCACACGGTTGGTGGAAGAAGCAAATAAGATAAGGAACATGGACCTGTTTTATAAAATTTAAAGTGTTCTACTACTGTGTTCTTTCATTTGTTGCGTACTAGAAAGACAGAGCTGATTCTGGCTTCTGAGTCTTTGTGCTGCTTCCCGTGTCTAGAATGGCACCCCATTTCTCCTCTTCTTTTTAAAATGATATCCATTCTTCAAGGCCTAGCAGAAGCCCACATCTTCCAGAAACACAATCCCACCACCACCACCGTCTTTAACATCTTTTCTCCCTAGGAACACCTATGCTTCCACCCTTTGCTCTTTGTTAGTTATACTCTTGAACTGCTATTTGATTTTCTGGATTATGGTTTGCTCTCCACGATCAGGTTGTAAGGTTCCTTGAAGGCAGGGACTGTATCTTTATTCTTCTCTAAAGCACAGTAGAAGGTGCTCAAAAACACTGGATGGATGGACGGACACTTCATTGAGCCTCTATTTGATATGGCTTGGGGTTATAAATTTGGCACGTTGCAATCTGTATGGGGAGGATTCCCAGGTCCCTTTGTCACAGAGGTCTAACCTTCCAAACAAAGGAACAGTATCTGGATCCCAAACTCCTGATTCTACTCAGAGGCAAAGGGAATAAAGCTAGTGGAAATACCATGAGCCAATAAATTTGTGATGCCTTTCACAGCTAAAACTTTCCTTTCTTCATGGTGTACCAGGAAGAGATGGCATAACCAGGTGCATGAAGTAGGGCAAGCAAGGTGAGCACAGTGTGCGAGGCAAATTGGTGAGCTAGCACTCAGAGTGCCTGTGCCTCTCTCCAGCAAGCACATCACGGTTTGTAGCCCATCGTTTCCTCTGCCCAGATGGGTGTGTTCAGCACTTCCCCAGCAAACGTGTTCAGAGTCCTCTTTTGCTTATCCAAATACATAATTGGACGATAAATGAAACCATGGAAAATCCACTATGCCGGAGGTCTTCATTCATTGCCAATTTAGATGAACCTTGATGCATGGGATGAAAAGAGCCATTAGCAGGAAAGAGTTTAAACTACATTAGAAGAGGGGAGAAAATTGTCCAACATTTGGTCAGTCTGACAAGGTAAAAGGGAATGTGGAGTGAGGGCAAGCTATTAGGGAAGGGAAGCCTTCCTCACACAATGGCACTGAAGAGCAGGCATGGGGTGGAATAAAGTGCCGGTGTGGGTCTGGAAACAATGCACAAATACATGCAAAGTTAGCAGGCTGGAGAACAATTCTTTCTTTACAATTAAAAACATTACAAACGCCTTCATGCTTCCCTCTCTTTTCTCCCAACTATGCCTCCTCCTTCCTTTGATTCTCTGTCTATGGAACTTAAAGTGTATTTGAGGTGCTTAAAGGAAGCCTTCAACTACTGTTTAACAAGTCAATACTAATTATTGTTTAGCGCTGGATTATGGGCCGGATCATGGAATTAAAACAGAGCTGTTAGGACACCTTTGTACCTGGCAAAGAGTTAATGAGCACATGCTGGGTCCCTGTAGTAAGTGCCAAGCTGGTTTACTATTTTATTTCAGTGGTGCAGGAGCAAAATCTAATAAATCGTTTTACTTTTATCTTGATGCTTCCTTCCTTCATTAGGAAAATGAGAAAGCTTCATTGTAATGTTTATCATAAATTGGGAAGTTATTTTTTATACTGTTCAATTAGTTGGTTATCTGCAGAGTGGTGTGGATATGTGTATTGGGGGAAGAACAGAATTACAAGCAAATCTGGTATCAGCAAAAGGTACTGGATTAATAGCATAAGCAGAGAAGGTGATTGACCTCCTGAGACTGTGGATGGTGACTAGATTCCCTCATGACTGTGTGTGTGGATTATGGATAGAGAATACACACAGTGGACAGTGTGTGTGTGTGTGTGTGTGTGTGTGTGTGTAGTGTGGCAGCCTACATTTCTGGAAATAGGAGGACAAGCTTTCTGACTCCAGGCCCAGCCACTCAGGCTTTCTTGGTAAGCGCTCCATAGCTAGAGCAATACGGGAGGAGGGAAGGAAGCTGGGAGGGACAGGGGTGAGTTATGAACGATCTGTTTGTTCTGATTAGATGTTCAGCTGGGATGGTGACCAGACTTCCCATAGCAACTCACTTCAGCAGATCCCTGAGCAACTAAATGGTCATGACTTTGGGGTCCTGCTGACTGAAGTGAGATTTGAACCGGTGACCTGTAAGCGAGAAATGCTATTTGCTATTGTTAGGTGCATGTGCTGTTTAGCTTGACCCTCTCACTGCCCCGACGGTCCCCGCAAAATGAACATTTAGACATGTTCAGTGCTGAAATGTGAGGTGCAGATGGCTGTCCCACGAAACCTGGTGATCAGATCTAAAGTTGATTTTAAAAGCTCTGGAAATGTTGGTAAAATATATTATTTGTATAAATTCTCCAAATTTTAATTCTCTTATGTGAAAATGAAGCAGGAGAAATGCTCTATACATAAGTCAAGGTATGTAAAGTATAATGTATAGCTTAATAACAGGTTTTATATTTCTTCCCATTAAGTTTTACTACTTACTTAAGTAATTTACAATATTGGAGTTGCTTTGTGGGAACTAGGAGTCCATTAAGATGTGTATCTTATGCAGCTGGTATTACATGTAATATTAAAAAAACCCTCTTAATCTTTAACCTCAGTATTGCATAAAGGTGCAGCGGATCAATTATAGATAAAAAGAGGGGAGATCTCGGAGGACTTGCAAAACTATTGGCAGTTTCTCAAGATATAGTCCTGGCTCTGTATGTATTGGTATTTAGTTTTCCGTGGCCCAGACAAGGAGAAACGTTGTAATTGATTTTATTTGAAAGCAAGAGATGGGGCCAAAGGGGAACTTTTGGTCTCCAGTTTTTGCTTTCAGCCCATATAAAGTAAGCATTCCTACCAGAGGTGTTTAATGGTGTACTCAGTCTTTTTTTTTTTTAATACAAGTGTGAATGGATGCCTCGGGCTAAGCAAGCTCCACCTCTCAGAACCTCAGAGGCTGTGGGAATGATCCCTGCCCTCCCGACCCATCCTTAATTGGCCTATAGTCCAAGAAGCAATTAAAACTAAGGGTCTGATTCATAAAATGTGAACACGCCATTTAAACGTGTTCAGGGGGATTCCTGTTCATAATGCGGGGATAGAAGCAGCAAGGACTTCATTTTTATCCTCTAAGCCTACCTTTCATAAATTTACTTTTCTTTTCTCCTCCGGGCCCTTAATGCCCTCCATCCTTTTTCTGACAAAGTTAAAGCCAGCTTCAGGCCAAGGTTGGGCTCAAGTCCTTGGGTACATGTTGCGATGGCCTGCTGACCTAGTCCCCACCCTGCCCTCCTAGGCTGGATCTTTTAATTATGGTCTTTCCATATCTATTCCTATTATTTAACTATTTTAATATTTTGCCCAACAGTATATGGGAAGAAAACTCTAGAAACTGAGTTGAGCATTGCTGTCTGCAGAGACTGAAGCTGAGGGAAAGCTGCCAGACCTTGCCAGAGATAAGCCTCAGAAATGAGCCGGGGGAAGAGAAAGTACCCTTGAATTCCAAGATGTTTAATTACAATACCAGGGAAACCTTCATTTGCGTATTTATGTTCCCCACAATTTCCCACAATTTACACCCCTTACTCTCAGCCGTTTCCCCCACACTATTAAGCTCTTAATGTTACTAATAGACAAGGTTTCTGAAATCTGTATGGAAATTCTGTTAAGTTGAACATGATTCTTGGGAAGTGTTTCATAAATTTCTCTGTTATTTGTTTTAGAACTAACTCTGAGAAACAGAGAGAGTCTCCTGTAGGAGATACTAATTAGGGCATCGAAATCATATATTTTTTAGTTCAACCACAATTCCAAGCACAGGAGTCCATTTGAGATGTCTTTTAGACTAATGTCCAACGCTAGGAAAGAATTGTAATAATATGCCCCTGAGAATATTGTGCTTGCTGTCTGGGACAAACTAAGTTGACAAATAATCACTTGATACAGTTCTTGAGTTTGCTTTGTCTAATAAACAATAGTCTTATCTTTTATCATTTCCTACAGTTTGTATTATACTGCTATTCACAAAGTTTTGATTTATTTTCCGGAATGGTGATGCAGGCCTCATTATCCTGGACCCATTTTTTAACCTTTCAAGTGGAGCAGGGGTTATCTGGTACTTTAGCCTAGTAAAAGGCTGCATCTACACCACACCAAACAACCCGGCAGAAAGTAAAAAAATTCAGTCCATCTCCCAGATGGCCCCAGATGCATGGCATTGTGTAGACCGAAAGAGCCAGATGGCTGAATGGATCTTTCCTTTTCCATCTGGGTGGGTGACATGGTGGAGATGCAGCCAAAGGCTTGAGCCAAAAGAAAATGCCAGGCAAGGAGATGAGGTATTGCTACTTTCCAGGCACCTAATTCCTGCTGGGTGGTATTGTGACCTTGGCTTAATTTATTCTTTCAGAAGCAGGTCAGTCTTATGGGAACAGTGATTGTCCACCTCAAGAAATAAAGAGGGAGGCAGACAGACCCAAAGAGACTTGGAGAGAACGTCTCGTTTGCTTTCTTTCCAGGACAGGTCTTTTACCAACTTGGTGGGAACGGTGACACCTTGGGAAGGCCCTCTCCTTCTAGGGTTCTGGAGGTCAGCAAGCTGGAGGCACTACAAAGCACCAAGTGAAAATGAAAACATCGAGGGGCTTGCTGTCCATCATGGGCATCACTAAATCTCTTTGAACAACCCGGGGCAGTGAATTATGGCAGCATGGAATTGACTTACAGTTTATTTCTAGTAACAGGCAGTTACTATGTCAAATCTGAAACCATTCAGAAAGGCCTGTAAAAATATATGACAAAGTAACAGGCTACCTCTAGCTCCTTTTAGCATGTTTATGAGTTTAAACTGCATTGAGCCTGTGTTTATAGAAATGAATACAGGGATTTCTTCTGTCCTATTCCTTCTCTCTCTCTTTTGTGACCGTGGAGTGGTATCTAAACCTTCGGGATGTTTGAACTCCCACCGGAGTTGCTATGCTGTTTGGAGGCAATCTTACTGATGAGCATACAACTTGTATTTTTCTGGAATAGTTGAAGTTCTTTTGTTGAGGAACAGGATAGTGAAATGACAGTTGCAAAAGAAAATCATTTCCAAGTTACCTTTCTCCCACCCTTCCCCTCCAATGCTGTTTGACACTTACTGAGAAACTAATTGCAGCCTGAGTGGGACCACGGGACAAATGCTGCAATCCAGGCATAATGCGACACCAAATATAATAAGGTAACATATTGTTAAAAGTCAATACCCCAAGTCTAACAATACGGTGTCACAGACTCATAAGCGTGTAACCATATAATACATAATTGTCATCTGCAGAGAAAAGATCTAATTTTGATAATGCATATTGAGATTGGTTGTCTGAAAAATGCTTATGGCTCCAGAAGGTTTGACAGTCCTGAATATCACATAATAGCATGTAGCCAAGGAACATGGGATGAAGGGAAGAAAAAAAGACTCTATTCCAGAATGCAAGCACTCCCACTCACAGTTTTATTTTTAAAAGAACACGATTCTGCTCAGACAATGAGCAAGTTTATGATTTGTTCCTGGGTTTGCATATCTGGAATCTGTGTGTGTGTGTGTGTATGTGTACTCGAAGGTCCCGATCCATCCTCTGGAGCCTGAACTATAGGCTCCTGCTTTGACAGGCACAAATATGACAACGTCTCTGACTTGTAAGGACTTTCAAAATCAGCGGACTCTTGAGACGTACTTTCTACTATCTACCGTATTTCCTCAATTCTAGGAAATAGCTTTTTAGCATTTTAAGATAGCTGTGGTCAGCATCTTTCTTATAATCTATATGTAGACAACATATTTTTTCCCTTTTTCTCCTTACAACACTGTTTTTAAATCAAAGACATACCTTCCAACCTGTGGCACCTTAGAGTTGAGGAAATTTTGTAATAATAAATGTGCCAGCTACTATTTATTGGACATATGTGGTGTCCCTAAGGTAGCGGAAGACCTTTAACGAGTGTTTCATTTCAACCTCATATCAACCCTATGGAGGAGCTAATTGTATTTCCATTTTACAGATGAGAATCCATGGCTCAGAGCCACTGAATTATGTTAAAGCCCCTCTTTCCCTTGTATTTCAGCATCTGGTATCTCTGAATGTGTCACCTCATGGCAAGGCGTAATGCAATGGGGTGCTTTGTGCCCATACCCGTAACTTTAATGGGGTCCCCTGACCTGGGCTCACTGATCCTCAAATCTCGCTAGCTCGTGTAAACTCGGACTCGCATTGATCTGGATGTAGCTCTCATTACTAGAAGGTTTGCATCTCTTTCAGACTTCTGAAGCATTCGTTTATATCTCTTGCCTCATGTTGTTCATTTGAGGCTGCACTCTCAATATGCGTTTATGACCATGCCTCAAGTTCCTTTACTAGATGAAGGCTCCTCGAGGGCAGGGACATTTCTGTGGTGCTTCATTAGTCACACCATCAAAGCACTTAATCTTCAAAACACATAGTGTGTGAACATTAAATATGTGTGGAACAAGCGCATACCATAAAAAAAACGCAATAAACAGCAGACTAGTGCCATTTAAAGTGGGTGAAAGGAACTTTGAGATCATCAACCTTGCTTCTCGACAGCATCTGGCTCCCTATGGCACTTCCCTCTTGAGACCCATTTATTCATTTCTTCATCAAATTTTTATTGTACATGGTTCTATGTTCAAAATATTGGGTCAGCTGCCCTGGAGAGAAATAAGAAATAAAACCTCTGTCTTTGAAGGGATCACAATCTAGTTGATGAGATCACACAGATGTAAATATTAGAGGAAACCTTGGATGTGTGAGGGCTATATAAGAGGTTGATATGGTTATTTTTATTCTTATTATTTAAATATCTATCATTCAATGCAGAGCACGTTAATTGCTCTGGGAGTTTAAAGAAGGGAACAGTGTCAATGTGGATGATTGGGGAAGGCATCTTTTTGAGGGGGTCATTGTGGAAATGAGCAATGGCATAAGGGAAGAGCAGAAGAAACTGAGGGTCATGGGCAGCAATCATTTCCGTTTTGGATGAAGTTGGAACGGTGGTGCAGGAGTGACCACAGCTGAAGTCATTGCTTGGGCAGATTCACGGCAACATTGACTGGCAGGCAAGGTACTTGGGGAGCCACTGAGAGAGTTTCAGGAGGAGAGAGGCCTGATTGAGTCTGTGGTCTTGGGAGATCAACTTGGCTTGAGTCCAATTGTGAACCGTCTAACTGCAGGATGACTCAAGCTCAGGAACAGGAAGTATCAGGAGAGAATGAAGACCATCATTCAGAAGGGTTCTATTTTCTTCAAAGATTATGTTTAAAATATTTAAAAAGATGGGAAAAGTTCCTTTTTAAAACCTGGAATTGTTAGTACAGATTTTAAGTGCTGATAACAGAATGCCTGATGTAGCTGGGAATCTCCAGTGCTTGGTGAGGACGTGGTCATTAGAAACGCAGGACAGCGAGGCTGGAGTGGGGAGCGGGCAATGGAGGGAGCTGCGGACAAAACCTAACCAGGAGGTGGAGCCAAGGGGACAAGCCTGCCTCTAGGGACAGCAGGTGTGGGGAGACATATTTCTTTAGGCTCTTCTGTGAAAAATGGGGAAATAGGGAGGAGCATGGGAGGAAACTAAGTTATGAAGTCCCTTTATGTGTGAGGCAGGGTGAAGCTATGCGTTTTCTTTTTCCCTTTGACTCCTTAAATCCCTACAATATCCCAGTGAGGGTGGTGTTATTATCCCCATTTCGCATGTGAGAAAAATGAGGCTCAGAGAACTTAAATGACTTGCCCAAAGTTACAAAACCAGATTCTGGGGCCGACCCAGTGACGCAGCAGTTAAGTTCGCACGTTCCACTTCTCGGCGGCCCGGGGTTCGCCAGTTCAGATCCTGGGTGCGGACATGGCACTACTTGGCAGCCATGCTGCGGTAGGTGTCCCACATATAAAGTAGAGGAAGATGGGTACGGATGTTAGCTGAGGGCCAGGCTTCCTCAGCAAAAAAGAGGAGGATTGGCAGTAGTTAGCTCAGGGCTAATCTTCCTAAAAAAAACCCACAAAAAACAAGATTCTGTGTTGGGTTTCAAGCCTAAACCCATGCTTTCCTCACTGCTCCCAACAGCATTATATTGACATGTCTGATCATTGCCTGTAGCTTGGATTAGAATTTCCGGGATGGTAAATACTCACCGCCCACATTGCCCATGCACCTCCTGACCTGGGGTGTCTGGATCTTACCTCTCTCACTGTAATGGAAAGAACTGGCTATGTCAGAGAAACAAGTACTCTCCCCAAAAGACAGAGCAGAGATGGCCCAAGCCACCTGTGCTTCTTTTCCTCTGGCCTTCATTCTGGGATCAGGAGGGGTGAGATGTTCCGGTCGGACACAGAGCTATCGGAACCTTAAGCAGGGAACACAGTGAGGAAGGCAAAAGGGAAACCCTCTAAGAAGAGTTTGCCCTTATCTAGTTTGCTTTACTTTCCCTCTACTCCTCCCATTCATCAAGGCCCTACCCTTAATATGGAATCCAAAATTGTGCCTCTCTAAGGACTCATTTCATTTCAGATCCATTTCAGAGCTCTTCTTCCTTCTCGAGGGTGGATTTTGGGGGCCAAGGAGGCAAAGCTGTGAGCTTCCCCTAAAGGCTAGAACAGTGCTTCCCAACATTTTTCCCATCATGGCACCAGTACGTATCAAATGATAATACTTGTAAGGTACTCTGGAGAAGATGGATGAGCTGTTTGTGGATGGAGCACCGATCCAGGGCTCTGGCTCCCCTCCAGTCTTCCCGAGGCCTTGCCTGTGACCCACACGAGGCATACCAAGCTAGATGCTCTGGGCTGCAGAGGGCCACCGTGCATCACCCTCAGCAGTGGATTCGTAGATTTATCATCAGAGGTTAGTACAGTTATAGTTAATACCTGCTTATCTGCAATTTTTAGGGTCTCAGTATTTTGAAAAATAAGAAAGACTCAAAATAGCGTTATAAAACCATGATGCGATGGAAACGTGCTATTCACATGATAGTCACAGAATTTTTATATAATACTTACTCATAGAGTTCGAATAATTCTATGATATAAGTTTAAAGCTATGCAGTGAGCATATTCTTTCAGGCCTGTCAGGGTGTCTTGTTGAGGCCAGGTGTAATTTCATCTGGAGAGCATACCAAAAGTCTACATTTGATGCCCTTGTGAATCAGAGGTCGAGGCCACATGTACCCTCCTCCCCGACTCATGCAATAAGCCCCAATGGGTAGTAATGATTGTAAGCAATAGAAATATATTAGGTGATTGCTATATGCCAAATACTGTGCTTTTACATGGAATATTTACTCTAATCCTCACAGCCTAATTATCCCTCTTTTACAGATGAGTAGACTGAGGCTTTAGAGGGACAGGTTAAGTCACTTACTCAAAGCCACATAGCTATTGACTGACGGCAGTCTGATGGCAATGGTGCATTGGCATCACTGGCCTATGCTAGTGAATTCTTAGAGAATTCTCTCAGATGCAGGAAGAAAAAGAGAACAATTTGCAAAGTGTTATTTGCTAACGACTGGCCTTAAAATCTGAGCCATCAGGGGTACTGACCGCAGGGTAAGGTGGGTAAATATTGTGCACTGCAGTGACTGAAGTCCTGTGTACCCATTAGTAGCCAATGGGCCATTGTTTAGGGTTGCCAGATTTAGCAAATAAAAATACATTATGCCCAAATAATTTTGAATTTCAGATAAATAATGAATGATTTTTTAAGTACAAATATGTCCCAAATATTGCATGGGTTATTCTTATACTAAAAAATCATTCACTGTTTATTTGAAATTCAAATTTAATTAGGAGTCCTGTGTTTTATCTGGCAACCCTAACATTGTTGATACTGTCTGTTGGTAGTCAGGAATTTCCTTCAACATTAATGACTCCTTGATAGCACTAGACAAAGGCAGATTATTATTTAAAATGGCAGAATAAATAATTATGAACATAGAATCATGGGGAGAAAGAGAACAGTAGAGAATTATGATAGCTTTGCTACTCTATGCTAGATAGTGACTGTTCATACCAAGAATAGGCCAGGTTTTTGTGTCTTGCCCACAAGACAAATCAGAGGAAGCCACTGAGGCTGTATGTCAAGCTTTGGGAAATCTAAGTATTGCGCAGATTTTGGAAATAAAAAAGAAGAGGAGTGCCATTAGTGGGTCTTCTGTGATGTAGATCTTCAGGAGGAAGTGAAAAGGGGGACATTAGATAGTTGAGAAGAGAGCAGATATTTCTAAGTAGAGGAGGACAGACATGGGCATACAGAAATGACCAGCTCCTTACAGCTGTTGTGGAGGGAAGGGGGTCAGCTGACTTGGAAATTGGTCAGAATGTATCATGAAGGGCAAAAAAAAAAATATTTGTTGAGTACCAAATACCAAATTGTTCTGGGTTGAATAGTGTCATCCCAAAATTCATGTCTACTGGAACCTTTAATTAGAAATAGGATCTTTGTGGATACAATCAAGTTAAGATGAGGTTGCACAGAATTAGAGTGGGCTCCAATTTCAATATGACAGCTGTCCTTACAGGAAGAAGAAGATTTGGACACAAAGGTGAAGACACACAGGGAGAATGGCATATGAAGATGGAGGCAGAAATTGGGGTGATGCATCTACAAGCCAAGGGATACCAAGGGTTTCTGGTGACCACCAGAAGGCAGGAGGAGGCAAGGAAGGATTCTGCCCTAGAGTCTTCAGAGAACACAGCCCAGCCAACATCTTGAGTTTGGATTTTCAGCCTCCAGAATTGTGAAAATAAATTTCTATTGTTAACAGCCGCCAGATTGTGGTAATTTGTGTGGCAGCCCTTAGGAGATTAATAAAAGTATATGACAAATTCTATGTTATTACCTTCCATATAGATAAAAAGGTCATATGTCATTGAGGAAAACTGGGGAGGAGAGACAATTCACCACACATTGTCTACTTTAATTAGTCTCTAAAACAGACTCAATCACAAAGGACTGGGGTTGGCAAACTTCCTGAAAAGAGTCTGATAGTAAATATTTTAGGCTGTGCTGGACATGGGTTCCCTGTGGCAACTACTCAATGGTGCCATTGTAGAGGGAAAGCAGTGCAGACAATACATCAACAAACAGGCATGGCTGTGCTCCAATAAAACTTTATTTACAAAACCAGGCGGTGGGCTCGTGGGCTAGATTTGGCCGCTGGGCTACAGCTTGCCCAACTCTGACTAAAGGCGTGGCTTTTGTAGATGTCCCTTGCCTTGGGGACATGTGGACATTTACAGCTGGCTGCATTGTTTGAGACTCCACTTGTGTGTCTTTGACTTCTCACATAGCTGGTGGCATGAACTGATATTTTTTCAGGCTAAGTGACATCTCCGTGACTGTGCCTTTCAATGTTATACACTTATGCACAGGCTGCCATTGCTCATGGTGGAGAACTTGCTTTTAAACCACCACTCTCAGAACCAGGGTTTGAGCTCGCTAAGAAAAGTAGACTCATCGCTTCCCAGCCGAACCTCGTTTTGGATCCTACATGACATCCCCCAGCTTGAGGACTCTCTTGTTCACTAGGCTTGGTTCTGAGCAGCTTTTTGACTCATTCTAAAAGTCAAATCTACCCTTAAAAGATAAAAAATTGTTACCTTTGGAGGCTTCCCAAAGAATTTGCCAAAGAGTCTGACAGGTGGTCCCAATGAAGAGCTCCAGACCCTTCCTGTTCTGGCAGCACCAGTAGAGTAAGTGTTCAGCTTCCCAGGACAGCTCTTGGGAAAAGATGGAGCGTCAAATACATGCGGAAAGGATGGTGGGCTTATTAAGGTCATTCCCATCATCTTCTAGGCTCGCTTCATTCGACTGGCCCAAAGGTGGTATGCAGATATGTGCATACTTGAGCAATATGGGCATTTAGACATTCCAGAGACTTGGGGACACTAGCCACATTTACCCATGCAACTTCCATTTTTCCTACCCAGCCAGGTACCCAACACTTCTGAGAAGTGATTCCTCCTGGGGGAGCTTTTCCAAAAGCATCAGCAACTTCCAGGCCTCGATCTTGTCTCAGCAGAGGAGCAGCTGTACACATCACAGTTTATCAGTATTTCTGAGAGGAGCCGGTTCCCCTGCTCGCTGCTGTAGACGTGGGTCTCACAGGAGCCCTTCTGGCTGATATTACAGGATATTTTCTTACCCTCTCCACTTTAGAGTGTTAGTTTCCTGCTCACCACAGTGCTCTTTCTTGTCAGAGGGATGCTGAGTGTGTGAGAGTGTGTAGCACCTGAGACTCACTTGAGGCTGTCAGATGTGATTTCACTGCATCTTGTGAGGGGCTGGAGGGAGGAATGCTGGGTTTCATTTGAAAGTTGAGTTTCACTTGGATGTAGGAAGTAGTCCTCAGGCATCTGTCCACTTTCTCTAATTTTTAAAATTTAAGTACAATGTAATGTGTCATTAATTATGTTATAACATATCATATATTATATAAAAATTATGTTATGTGTATTATTATAATTATATTATTATTAATTCTGGTGATGATATGACTTTCAAAACTCCCAAGGGATAATCTCCTTTTTATGTAGAGGAGAAAAGTATCTCAGGTTTGCACAAATAAAATATTCCCCATTTGCAATACAACCAGAATGATATCTGCAAACAGCGTAGCTTTACCCGGCTTCCAAGCCAACCCCAGTGTGTCCACAGAAAGGCATCAGATTAATTAAATCATTTGTCAGTGTTTAGAATCATATTTATCTGCTTGAGAAGTAGTAGCATTTATGAAACTTTTCCTATATAGCACCTTGGACTGTTTCTCTGGAAGCTGAATGCTAGTAATGTATAGTCATGTGTCACTTAATGACAGGGCTGCATTCTGAGAAATGCAGCATTAGGCAATTTCATTGTTGTGTGAACATCATAGAGTGTACTTACACAAATCTAGATGGTATGGCCTGCTACACACCTAGGTTATATGGTACTAATGTTGTGAGACCACTGTCATATATGTGGTTCGTTTTTGACTGAAACATTATACGTTCTGTGTCGTTATATGGCGCATGACTGTACATCTTAAACTCTGTGGAGCATGTGGTTTGGGGAAATACACTTCCCTTTGTCCAAGAATCAGGCTGGCCAGATAGAGAACAAATATCAGTAATTTTTTCTTGTTAGAACAATTAGATTTATGGACTGTCACTGCTAAATACATATAATTATTCCATGAATTAAAACAGAGGTAATTCTGGTAGTGCTGAAGCAGGGAACATGTGTACATCTTTGTTTGTGTGACATTTCACAGAGGACTGGGAAAAAAGCAGTGTGTTGCCAGGGAGTGAGGTGGAAGGTTCTCTGGTTGGCATTTGAATGACAGAGCTGGAAGGCAAATTTGAGAGTCTCATCACTGAATCATGCATTTAAATGGACTGGAAAGGTCCTCTAACCCCATGGCCCAGGTGGTATGTGAGGTCTGTCTGCCCCAGAGAGGGCTGACCTTGGGAAAGCAGGACTGACCTTTTCTGTGATACGAGCTTCCTCAGCAGAGCCTGTTCCTCCACCGTCCCTTCCTAGGTCACTCAAGTTTAGGCGGCAAGACATTTAGACAGCCACCTGACTGAATTACCCTGCCCACCCCTGCAGGTAGAGGAGGCTGGTTCATTGGCAATGCTCCCCTCTCAGTGGTTGATGGAAGAAGTCAGCAAACTTTTCCTGCAAATGTCTAGATAGTCAATATTTTAGGCCTCACGGACCATGCAGTCTCTGTCGCAGCTACTCAACTCTGCCACTGTAATGCGAACACAGCCATGAGCAATGCATAAATGAACAGACACAGCTATGTTCCAATAAAACGTTTTTTTACCAAAATAGGCAACAAGCAAGATTTGGCCTGTAGGCCATAGTTTGCTGACCCCTGGTCTGTGGGAGCACAAAGATTCTATTCTTAGACGCTTGCAAATCTTGTATTTATAGAAGTAACTTGGAACAATAGGAGGATCATTAAATTAGCAATGAGGAGACCTGGCTGTAATCTCAGGCCTGCAGTGGTTTGTGGTAACTTGCTTATGCCTTACCTCTCATGCCTTAATTTCCTCGTCATGCAACAAGGGTTTAGATTAAATCATCTTTAAGGTTCCTTGCAGTTGGAAAATTCTGATCTCCTATAAGTATTGGCAGTTCTAAATTATGGGCTCTAAGGCAGATCGCTCCCTGTGTCTTCATCCTCACGTAGGGTTCTTAATGGCAAAGGTGACATTTTGGAGGGGGCTCTGGGAGAGAGAGCGATGTTTCCTCTAGTGCCTGTTTGCTCTTCCAATGTTCTGCTTCCTTGGGGAGCCCCATTTATTCTCTCAGCAAATCTCATATTCAAAACATTCTCTACTGGCACCATTTATCTTCACCAATGACAGCAGAGTCAGGAATGGCTCCGTTTCCTGCTTTTTTCCTATTGCCCCCAACAATGAGCTCTTACCTTGTGCAGCTACTGCACTTTCCATTTGAGTGACTTCTCTCCCCAGCGGACTTGGGTGGAGCCTACACTGCAGGCCATTGTGTCTTTCCCCAAAGGACATAGTGTGGTGAAGAGCACACAGCAAGCACTCACTTCATCCCTGTTGGTCTGAGTTCAGGGAGAAAGATGATGGACCCCTTTCCTCCATCACTGCTCAGTCAACTGCAAGACTGCTGGAGAGAGCTTCTGGGATAACCTCACGGTAGGCAATAAAAACAATGCTAATTATAACTGTAGCTACAATATGTTGAACACTCTAGTGGATGATGTTGGTATTCTGCCCAAATGCCCTTGGATCCTTTTTTACCGTCTCTGTGCACCTCCAGCCATTTGCTTCAGCAGTCAGCAACTACAACTCCTCTTCTGGAGGACTATCTTTAGACTTCCAGAGCCTGCTTTGCCCGTGGTCTGGGGAACTGGAAAGTACCTGGGAATTTAGATCTCCTCGGGGAGGCCTTGACCAACGACTGGCAGGCCCAGGAATATGAATGCCCAGTTTCTTGCCTTCTGGTGGCTCTGAGGCATAACTTACACTCTAGAGTTCCCCTGGGGATAAGGCTAAAGCCACTTTACCTGAGACTTCACCTGAAATCAAGTCCTTTTCTGGCCCTCTCCCTTTTCCTGTCCTGCTTCTCCCATTCCCTTCCAGATTTGTCATGGGAAGACTTTCTTAGCAAATCACAAACACACTCTAATCCTCATGTGAGGGTCTGATTCTAGCAAAGCCCCTAAAACAATGACCTATTATGTGGCAGCCTCTATATTAGGCACTTGGCACAATTTATCTCTGGTCCTCGACCCAATCCTGTAAGGTAGGTATTACTATCCCCATTTTGCAGATGAGAAAACTGAGATTCGGAGAGAGAAATGACTTTCTCAGTTTCACTCAGCTAGGAAGTGGCAAGTCCAGAATTCCAAGTGAAGAATTCCAGCTCTGTCTCCAGAGTCATGCTCCTTCTACTCTGTTGGGTTTGCCCCAAGTAAAGTGGATCATTCTTTGAGGGAAGTTAGCACAAGGTGCCAAACGATCTTTGCAGTTTGCCTCAGAGGGGCCTCTGCCTTAGAAAGAGCTCTTTCCTACAGGCCAGGACATGAGGGGTTTTACCTCTGCTTGGGAGAGCCAGAAAACTTGGGCAACTGGAAAGGGTGTTATTTTTTTTCCTTTTTTTAATACAAAACACCAGACTCTGTAAAATGGCAGCTGCCAGAAATATTGTCCTTGTCTCTCTCCAAGTGCCAGTAAAAAATTAAGTTATGATTCTATCCTCTGCTGAAATGGTCTTTCCTGGGATGGGAGTAGTTATGGTCCTAATCCACGAACTATTCATCACAGTGGCATTGGCAAATGTTTGCATGCGCTAACTTCCCCCCAGTGAATCTCTTGCATTTCCACAGCTAATGGTTAAACAGGACTTGGACTGATATTTGCATCTCTCCCAGCCTCTGGCAATCTGATTATTAGTGCAATAAATATACAACGTTTAATAACTCTTCACTTTTCCTCTTTGAAACCATTCGTTGTCTCCAGGTTGACTACGAAGAACCTCAAATTCAATTCATTAACATTTCCTTAAATAGTCCTCTTAACAATGCAGGTCTGGCTTTCCCATTATGTACTGTCACTAATAATGGTTTTTACTTCTAACCTATTATTAATTAAAAAATAAAAAAGAGCTCTCTAGTCTCTCCATTTCTGCGTAAGGTTTGTATCCTCTCTGCGTGCACTGTAAAGAGGCCTTTAAGTGTGGCTTGTAGCGTTTGATAATTGCTATCAAGGTAAATAATTTAGCTGGTCAGACAGAGTGCACTTCGCGCTGCCTCGAGTGGACGGCTCCACTTGCGGCCAGTCGGGCCAACCAAACCCCAGGCAGAGGGAATCAGAGTGGCGTGAAGCCTGCCTTAGGAGCCTCTCCTCAGGGATGCCACCGTGACCCCTGACACACGCTGTGACCTGGACATGGCTGTCCTCCCCACATCTGCCGCCAGACACGGACGTCCAGACCCCTGGAGCCCCCGCAGACAGAGGCATCTTTCCGCAAAGGGTTTCAAGATTTTGCCATGAAGGACAAATGAACAGGCAGGGATCCTCTGGCCGCCCTAATCTTTTCTTTCCCTACTTCAAAGCCTTCTGCGTTGCCTCTGAGCCTGTAATTACCCTGGAGGTATTTTAGACTTGAAGCGACACCAGCAAAATTGCACTTCCTGATCATGGGAGTCCACAGTTCTGTTTAATCAATTATGAAGCTGGTCACGAGATGGAGTTTTTCAGCCATAACCATTAAAGGGGAATCGTGATCTAGCCCAGCTCCTCGCGCTCAGGGTAAGGGACCCACGATCTGAAATTAAAGAAACACTAGCCACTTGATGTGGTTTAATTTAGTCTCTGCCTCCTTAATTAAAAGCATACCATTACCCACCCACATAACAAACTGACACTTTCATGCCAGACTGTAACTCAAAAAAAAAAAAAAAAACCTGCAAAAGTTAGGTGGAGCTAAAACACTGATGCTCACACACCAACAGAGGCTCCAAAACACCACAATAGAGTCTAGATGCGTTGGAACTGGAAGCCTTAAACGAGCTCCGAGGCTATTTGAGAGTCGGTTCTCTGTCTGTCTGTCTCTCCCTTGTTCCCCTTCCTGACTCCCATCTCTGTCTCTCTGTCTGTCTTGTCTGTCTGGAGCTGTCTCTCTCTGTCTCTGTCTCTCTCTCTGTTTCAGTCTCTCTGTCTCTGCTTCTCTCTCTCTGTCTCTTCTCTCTCTCTGCCCCACCTCCCCGTTTCTCTCTCTCTGTTTCTGTTTCTCTGTCTCTGTCTCTGTCTCTCTCTGTTTCTACTTCTCTTTCTCTCTTTCTGTTTCTCTGTCTCTGTCTCTTTGTCTCTGCTTCTCTATCTCTGTCACTGTCTGTCTCTCCCTGACTCTCTGCCTCTGTCTCTTTCTGTATCTCTCTTTGTCTCTGCCTGTCTATCCCTCTGTCTCTCTCTCTTTCTCTCTCTCTCTCTGTCTCTGCTTCTCTCTCTCTGTCTCTCTGCTTCTCTATCTCTTGTATCTGTCTGTCTCTCTCTCTGTCTCTGTTTGTGTCTCTTTCTGTCTCTCCTGCATGGTCCCATGCACACACACATCACAGTCAGACACACACCTTTGCTCATTTGCCATCAGCACTCCAGAGAGGGAAGAGAGTTTGTTTCTTGGGTGTTCTTTTTGGAGAACTGCGTGCATGTGCTGTCAGGCCTGGGGAGTTCCAGGGGAGAGAAATTCAGACCAACCCTAAGGCCTCAAGTCCTCTCATAATCCTGGCCATGCAGCAGTGAGCCTGGAGAGGGCTGGCTTGGGGAAGCCAGGCTGTGGTGGGTGCAGGACTGCATAAGCTGCACAGCATGTCTGTAACAAACCTCTGCATGCCGGTTCTGCTCAGAGACATCCACAGGCTTTCAGAGACTTAAGCTGTCGGCAAGGGAATTAATTCCACACACTCAGAGAGGCCGGGCTGGGCCACTCTCTGCTCAGATCTCTTGCCATGCACTCTATTGTGGTGCACAAACCACAAAGCTTGGGGCAGCCAGACCACCTGCCCTGGCCAGCATCCTTGGGTCTCTCTCTTCTCACTCCTGGCCCCACCCAACCTTCCTCATTCCTCACTGGCATATTGTTTTTCTGCTTTGAGAAGTCACATAGCATAGTAGTTCAGAATATGAACCGTCACACTGTCATGTTCAAATTCGTGTTTCACAACTCTTGAGCTAAGTAATGGCATCTATTTCCACATCTGTAAAATGGGAATGGTAAGAGTAATGACATTAGATATTTTTCTGAGGATTTGAGGAGTTAATTCAGGTTAAGTACATGGAATAGCACATAACAAACCCATTATGTTATTAACTTTTAAAAGTCGATGCCACTTCCCCTTTCCATATCTTTGAATGAGTCACAGCAGCCTGGAATATAACATTGCAGCAGTTCAGAGCTGACAGCTCTTCATGATTGAGCAGCCAGACCTCCTCATTTTTTGAATGAAGAAACTGAGGCCTGGCGAGATAAAGTAACCAACGTGTTAAACAGATTGAGTGGTCGAGTGGATTCTGCTTAATCCAGTGTTCTTTCAAAGACGCTCTTTACAAATATTTCTCCTCGCTCCTGACGAGAGCTCTCTGGGACTTGGGATTGCTGGAAAAAGCAGCAGCTCTGAGTACAGGGTTTAATACTAAAGCCTTGCTGACCAGCCTCAGATTCATGTAGACAGTGGATGGGCTCCCGGGAAGGACTTGAAGGATGCTCCGAAGGTCCTAAGTAGCTCCCCTATGGCTGCTGGACATTCCACCCTTCTTCAGTCATTATTTTTGGATAATAATTGTGCTGGAATAAATGAACTCTCCTTTTTAAAAATTGTGCACAGTCCTCTGAATATGCAGAAGGCACCCAACATTTTGTGTGAGTGGGATGCCTTCTCTACTCCAAAGTGCTTAGGAGCCCTAAGTCCCAAGGAGGAAATTAGTTCTGAAAAGGATGGAGTGTGTGGAAAGAGCAGGGTCTCTGAAAACAAGCTAGTTGGACTCTCCAGTTTGCCTAGGCTGGCTGGATCCTGTGCTTCCAACTGTGTCTCCTCTTCCCCTGGACAACTCCGCTTAGATGAATAACGGATTGGGAACAAATGTTTGGAAGCAAGCCCTGGACTGGTTGGATGACCTGTGGTTGGTAACAAGCTACCCAGATGGGTATTGGCTCTCCATCCTTGGTGAGGGTCATCCTGCAGTCATCTCAGCTTCCCAGACTTGAATCAGAAAGACAGGAGCGAGGTGGCCCGGCCCTACATCCCCACCCCAGCCAACCCCACAGGATGTAAGGCCTGAGCAGATGTGACTCCAGTACCTAGTGTGGAGTCCTCCTCCCTGTCAGCTCTTGCTGCCAGCCTTGCATTGCTCCTGCAATGGGCCACCTTCAAGAAATGCGAATTGAATTGAAATTCGTACTGCCTGAGTGAGGAGCTGGGGTGGTGGTTCAACTCAGGAGGTTCAGATTTCCTCATTTTGAGCTCGCAGTCTGGTGTGCTACTATGTGACTGGTGTCTCTGAGGGCTGCATTCCATAGTCCTAGTGCACAGCTCAGGTTTGAGAGAGAAAGCGGGAAAGACGGCGCACGCTTCCTGATGTGGTGTCCTCAGGAATTCCTGCCTCAAATGCATAAGCTGAATCTAATTATGAGGAAACATCAGGAAAACCAAAACCGAGGCACATTCTACTAATAGCTGGCCTGCACTCTTCACCCGTGTCAACCTGAAAGACCAACCTAACTGTAAGATCAGCGCCGGGTCTCCACTGAGACCCCTGATGGCTGTAACCCTGGAAAACCTTCCGTTGTGTAAGATTCCAGAACTCCCTGCCCCTACCAAAGCCCGAGATGGTGAAGGAAAACAAGCACGACCATGCTAACTATACTTCCCCCACCTTCAAATGCAAGGACTCGCTGCCTTTGTTGTGGAGGGGGACGGTGACTGGCTGGCAGCTCATACATAGCATATTTCATGAGAGCACTCATTGAAGAGAACGTCTTGAAACTCTGAAAAACAAACAAATAAACCATGTTGATAGAAACTGCCACCCTCAGCACAGCTTGCTCAGCATAGCCCTGTGGCAGCAGCCTTCTGGCAGTGGAGGGAAGGGCACAAAGCTGTGCTAACCCTGAGAAAATGCCAGATTGTCCTCTAGGAAGTGTGGACCAGTTTCTCCATAGCTTCAGACCCTTCAGCTCTTTCCCGTGGCTTAATTCAGAAGATGATCCTCTCTGGCACAGGACTTGCTCTGTGACCTTAGGTCTTAGTTACCTCTTCTGCACAATGAGAGGGAGGTTTCTGTGATCTTTTCTAACTCTAAAATTGTATGACTGTATTAACAAAATACAACAGACCATAAGGATATGTGTGCTTTGAATGATATGTTATTGGTTGGTTTGTGATGTCTCCTATACGTTCTGTAATTTAATATTGTTTGTAAAGTAATGGGGATGACTTCTGGGTAAGTCTGGGCATTTCATCCATTAATCTCACTTAGAAATAAGGCTGCATTAAAGAGCCCTTCTTTATAACATTCATTTGAATCAAGTTGTGTACCCTGAGCAAAAGAATGCATATCATATCTCTTTTACTCTAAAAAGGAAAGTCGATAAAGTGGGTATTTCTAAACCCAAACCCCAGTTTCTAATGGGGTCCTACTATCAAGTCCTTCACACATCTGGAAAACATAATCTCATATTCTCTGTAACTAAGACCATCACTCCTTGGTTACACGAAGCAGACCAGTAGTTTTAGACCCATTTTACGTAATCAATCTCTTTGGAAATTGAATAAAGCAATCACTTTTTCTCCTAAAATGTACATATAAGCAAAATATGGCACATCATATTGGGAGTTCCTTGGACCTTCCAGAAGGCCTGAAATGCCAGATCAGGAACCTGTGTTGTGTAGTTGCCAAGATGTTGAAGAGGGATGCAATCAGCTATTTGCTTAGAGATGGTTTGAAAAAAAGGGAGGTAAAATCAAGTCATTACAATTTTCAGACCCTAAAAGCTCAGAATGTTGCTAAGTTTCCTACACCCCAAAAGCAGACCTTCCCGAGTCACTGCTGCCACCAAGGCACAGGAGCCCCCTATTGAGTCTCTGCTGGACTTTTGGGAATGTCCTGCCAACTTCAGGCTCCTCTTGATTTGGGGGACTGTTCCATTTCTTGGGGACATGTAGAGGATCAATGGGAAGACCTGGGTGACCGTTGGGAGGTCACACAAACCTAGCGCCCACTCATTTTCCTGGGAATGGAGAATCTTTGTGCAGGTAGAGATCACCACTTGTCACATAGCTTGCTAAGCAGAGCTCCCTGGGGAATATCTACAGATTTGCTTCCTGAGGCATTGCTCTGTTCTCCATCCCCCATCACTTTGGAACTTCCAGAGAAGTGCCAGAATAAGAGAGAGGGAAGGAGAAACACATTGCTCTGTAGCTTTGGAGTTTTCTCTCTGTCCTTTGCTTTTGAATTTTTGGTTTTGACCATTGGCTAGGACCATATGGCTCTCTGTTGTTTTCATCTCGATCTCCTTTCCAGCTCCCCACACAATGTTGGGACTGTTTGCAAGGTTCCTTTCCATCAGTCCACCCAGCAGCATATAACATCTTGGGGATTTGCATTTTTTAGTTAAATCATTAGGTTAATGTTTGGGGGACATTAGTCATAGGAAGTTAGTCTCATTCATCCAGATGCGTTTTTGAAAGTTACAGCTCTTCTCTCTCCACTATAATGCCCCCCTCGAGCATACCTTCTCCCATTTCCTTTTAAAAACACTCTGTTCTTCTGGAACTCTCAAATAAAGATATCAAAGCTGGAAGGAATTATTTAATTCAGAAACTACATTTGAGTCTTCCAGAGGAGCTGAACCTGGCTGGAGTTGTGGAGGATCTGTGCTGGTATATAGTCAGGAAATGACTTAAACTGATCTGCAAGGGCCTGAAATTGCTCCCCTGTAAAAAGGGGAGGCATTTCTCCTGCCTACAACCCTCTGGGGAGACCTGAGTCCAGTGTTTGCTTCTCTTTCAATGGAAATGAATGAACAATTTTGCTCCCCAGGCTTCTGGCCAACAGAACTGGGAACGGTTCTTGGAAGTTGGGCTGCTTTTTGAGTTCTTGGGCCTTGTAAGTTGCTAGACAGATGGCTCTGGAGGGGAAGGTGGGGCTTTATATGGACTTTGGAAATGCTGACTTCAGATAGGAGGGAGGAATATTTTTTCCAAGTGAGCAAATGGCGTGAATAAATGTTTGGAGGTATAATAATGAATATTCTGGCCCCAGCAGCGCATCCACCTGAGTGTAAGCAGGAAATCAAAGTTGCTGAACCTAGATAAGGCAGACTGGGCCATAGGTAGAAACCTTTCTTGTCATGTTCTTTGGAGTTCAGTTTTATTCTATGGGTAACCTAGAATCATTGAAAGCACATGAGTTCAAGAATTTCAGGATCAAAGATGAGTCTTGGAATTGTGAATTAGGTAGTGATAATTCCATAGCTGGTTTCATGGGAGTTCATTTTGGGGCTTTCTTTCTCAAAGACCAGTGATAATATTTTTCTTGATAATGAAATTGTCATGTTCTTAGAGTTGCATGCATTCTTTATACATCTAAGGACCACGTTTCAACTTTACATGTGGTTTAAAAAAATCTTCCTGTAATCCTCACTTCTCCAAGTTGAGCTTTGGGTTGCTCTTGTCCCAAGCACAAAGCCTTGACAGCATTGACCTTAGAAGACATTAATCCACTTAAGCGCCGTGGGCATGGTCCAGAGAAGACATTCTTCTGCATCATGCATCCCTTTCTGGGCCACAGCCTTAATGCCCTCATGACTCACGCATGCCTTATGTTTTTGCATTTTCTCTCTCTGCCTTGCTCTTAACCTGATCATTTTCCACTAGCCGCCTCCCCAATAGGAAAAATATTCTTTGCTCACTCAAAGAGCTGAAAAAGTAACCCTCTCTTTATAGCTCTCCTGCTCAAGTTCACAACTACAACCCTTTTAGACCTTGTTATGGCCCTAATGCATTGATTCCTCCACTTTCTCTCTATCACTTCCACATGCCATATATCTAGCTTATTATATTCACAACCTTATAAACACCCTTACTCCCTTTCCTACCTTCCCACCTGGCAGGAAAAAACACACTCTAGATGAGCTCAACAACCTATTATCTTTGTGCCTGTAATTAAACAGCAAAATATTTCTGGCAAGAAAAAGAGAGGGAGAGAGAGAAAGAGACAAAGAGAGAAAGAGAGACAATCATCATATGACTAAGCAGCGTGTCTCCATTATAAATTGACCTCATGACCCTCAACTGTGCTCTCAACGTTGCCCAGGATTTTCCCTGCATATCTCCATTAAGCTTGCTTTCCCCTACTCCACTGACCATTGCATCCTCCTCTCTCCTCTCCTCCCCTTCTATCATCTCTGTCTCCCATCTCAGTGGTTGACCAGGCCTCATAATACATAGATAAATGCTTTTTCTCTAACTGTATTTACACATAATTTTATTTATTTTGGTCTAAGCTACACATTCAAATTGTTCACAATTCAAAAGTTGCAAAAGTCCACCATTCTACCCCAGTTCCTCCCTGTTTTCCTTTCCCTGGGCCACCAACATTCTCAGTGTGTATGCTTTAGAGACAACTGAAGCATATAAAAACAAATATACGTGTATATTCTCTCAGTTCTCTCTTTTACTTCTATGGTATCGTTTTGCTTTTTTTTTTTTAACTTAACGATAGGTTAGAGATAAATCCATATCAATATATAGAAAGCATTCTCATTCTTTTTATAATATTATAGTGTGCCATTCTATAGATGTACTTTAATTTATCTAACCTGTCTATATTGATGGATAGTTAGGTTATTTCCTAATGCAGTAACATTTTGTTACTACAAATTATGCTACAATGAATACATTTATACCTGCATCATTTTGCATATGTGTTGGTATATTTGTAGGATAAGTTCCTAGAAATATTATGGAGGGCTCAAAAGGTGTGTCATTTTCAGTTTTGATAGATGTTGTTGGAATCCTCTCCACAGAGATTGCTCCAATTTATGTTCCCTCCAGCAGTGTGTAAGAGTACCAATATCTTCCAGCCCACCACCACAGCATGCTACTCATCTCTTTTATCTCTGCAATCTGATAAATGGGAAAGGTTTCTCGCTGTAGTTGTAATTTGCATTTCCACAGAGAAAGTTGAAGGCATTGGAGAAGACTCTAATTTTATCTGCACCATAACCATAAGCTTATCTGATTCCACTCTTGTCCCTTCCAACTCCCCCACCTGCGGCATTGAAAAATGTGTACTCCCCTAAGTCAAAGACTAGTCCTTTCAAATATGTTCTAGATCTCATTCCTTTTTTATTCTCAGGCACAGTGATCTTCATGGGTAAACCCTTCTTTCTGCTGCGTCTTCAAACTTTCCTCCTTGCAAGATTCTTTCCATTGACTTTCAAACAAGCAACAGTAGCTCTCATGCTTAAAATATCTTCCCTTGACCCCAATACTCCCTCTAGTCACTACCCTAACTCTACTTCACAGCTAAACCACAGAACAGAAGTTTGTAAAAGGCTTCCTCTGCCAGTCCTTACCTCACAGTTGTTCTTCAGTACCTACATGTGTCTTTTTTCTCCACAACTCCTGACTGTTCTTGTTGATGTCACCAATGACTTCCATGTTCCTCCATCTAATGTTCAGTATTCAGCTCTCATTTTTCTTGATTTCTTCTTGGTAACATTTATCAAAGTTGCCTTCTCCCTTCTTCTGAAATCCTCTCTTCCCTCAGTGTTCTTGACACCATACTCCCTGGTTTCCCTTCTGTGTTCCTGATCGCTCCTCTCGGCCTCCTTTGCTGCCCCTCTTTCCTCACCAGGTCCTGATTGCTGTCTTCCCCAAGACCATGGTATCCATTTCCTTTTACTTTTTATTCTCTCCCAAAGAGAATTTATTTCACTCCCAGTGATCTAAACACCAATTATATGTAATAGCTCCCAAATATTTATCTCCAGCTCCAACTTCTCTTCTGAGTTCTAGGCCCATATTTCCAGCTATCTACATCTTTAATTGAATAACATTTGCATTTTAAGCTTAAGATGTCCAGAACTGAAATCTTTCTCCCCACACACCCAAATATTCCTTTTCTCTAGTATTTCCCATTTCTGTAAGTGGCACCTCTAGTCATATGGCTGCACTTGCCACCAATTTAGGCATGATCCTGGAAAACCCCCATGGCTCCGGTCCAATATCAAATGTATAAACATTTCTGTTTTTTTTATCTCAACATGTATCTTGATTCCACCAGGTTTTCTCATTTCTAATGATTCTGCCTTTATCAAAGGCACAATGTCTCTCTTTTGGACCACCATAATAGTTTCCAACTGGTGTCCCTATTTCCACTGTACCCACTCTATGGTCCATTCTCACAAGGCAGCCAGTTTCTAAGCTTGCCAACTAGGTAAGGTTACTTCTCTTCTTAAAGGCTTTCATAGACTGTGCATCATACTGACAATAAAATCCAAACTCTCTATCATGGTAAGGCAGAGACTACTAGTGCCCTTCCTGATATCCATGCTCCCCACTCCCTGAGTAACTGAATCTGCCTGGTTACAAGACTACATTTCCCTCCCTCCCTTGCAAACAGATATGGTTATGTAATAGTCTGGCCAAAGATATATAAGCAGAAATGTTGCCTGGGAACTCTGGGAGGGATCCTTTAAGGAAGCTGACTTAGGGTGCCCCTTTGACCTACCCTCGATATCTCCTTCCTATTGACTGGAGTACAAATGTGATAACTGGATCTCTACTAGCCTTCTTGGACCATGATGGGACCTGTCAGATGAAAGCCACATGCTGGACATCAGGGTAGAAAGATGGAAGGAATCCTAGTTCTGACAGCCATGGAACCACAATATTGGCTGTGGACTGCCTATCTCTGGATCACTTTAATATGTGAGAGAAATAAGCTTCTGTTTTCTTCATACCACTTTATTTTGTGTTTCAGTTATATGCAGCTGAACTTAATGCTGGCTGATAGATATGGCTCATGAGGCCCTGCGCGATGATCTGGCCCCAGCTTTCCTCTTCGACCTCGTCTTGTGCGCCTGTTCTGCTGGATCACTGTTTACTCCCCGCAGTGGTCTCCTGTCAGTTTCTTGAACTGCTTCCCACCTTGGGGCCTTCCCACCTGTCGTTCCTCTGCCTCGAAAGCTCTTCTACTTCTCCTTTGCCTGGCTAACTCCTGTCATCTTTCAGGTCTGAGTCTAAATGTCATTTACTTGGAGAGGTCTTCTCTGACTCTCTGATCTAAATGATGTTTCCTGTATCTCTCTCACACCATTCTGATTTTTCCTTCACAATACTGATTACAGTTTGAAATGACATATTGATTTGTGAGATTTTTTTTTGTTGTTGTTGTCTATCTACCATGTCTGTTTGCTCAGTACTTATACCCAGAACCTGATTCTAGGCCAGGCATATACTCAGATAGTAATCAAACGAATGGGAGAAAATATAGAATGCAGTTTAGAGAGTGGAACCTGGAATCTAAGAATCTGGGTTTTAATCCTGACTTTTACTAACTCTGTGACTTAACCAAGTTACTTAACCTCTTTAGGCCTTGTTTTACTGGTCTTTAAATGAGGCTAATACTAGGATATTCCTGAGGGGATTGTGGTGAAGATTAAGTGACCAAATAAAACTAAAGAATTCAACATAGTGCCCTTCACAGAGGAAATGCTCAGTATAGACTAGCTATTATTAATGAAGAAATGAAGAAATCAATGAAAAAACGCAAGGTCATTTGGCAGCATGTTATCTGACCCAGGAAAGAGACCCGTGCTTCAACAGTGGTGTTCATTTGCTGAGGTCACAGTGCCTTTAGCCAAAGGATAGTGGGAATATCGTTTGTCGTGGGCATTTTGAATGTCTGCCTTGATCCTTTTGTAGGGCAACTCAAATGTCTCTGTTCCAACAGGGCCCACCCTTGGCCTTTGATAGTTATTGCCCTGGTTTCTACAGCACTATGACTCACTCTCCTGACACCTACCACAAGGTGCCAGAACAGTTGCTCTTCAGGCCCATGTCCTAGCTATCCCTGGGGATGCCAGCCTCTTCCATGTTGGGCTATGTTTTATGTGCCTACCCTCCCCTGACTAATGAGAAAAATCCTTCTAAAATTGAGATTTTAATCTTTACTGTCAAACAAGGGCGAGAACCAAAACACCAAGAAGTGAAGAATGTGGGAAGGGCGGGGGGGTTGGCTTCCTGTGTGTAAACCACTCCTCACCCAATTACTTCAAACCCTTTCGAGAGCTGGAGAAACCACCTCAGAGTTTGTTTTGGTTCTGTTAGGGAAACTCCAAAGCCACGATTTTGGAAAGGCTTCAAACATTCCCCAGATGAGCCATCCTTCCATTTATAAGATACTCCAAAATCCCGTATTTACTAAGAGTGGAGCAGGACACACGCATGCTCGCGCGTGCGCACACACACACACACACACAACAACCCACTCTGGATTCGCTGTAATCCTGCCTTGAACATTCAAGAGAATACTTGAATAATACTTACCTACCTCACTGGGGTGTTGTTAACGATTAATTAGTTAATGTTTTTAAAGCACTTTGTGGATGTAAAGTGCTTGTATAAGTGCTAAGTATTATTATTATTAAGCTGAAGTTCTCTGGTTTGGCTGAAAATATTTTTTTGCAATCACACATTTAACTGTAAATAAATCAAGTTTATTTACAAGAAGGTTTTCCTTTTAGGGTCACCTCCTGGTTACTATCATTTAACTAATCTCTTTTATTTTCATTTGGGTTACGAATAGAGCTGCCTCATCCTGAAACTTTCTATCTTTGAGGTAATTTCAGGAATATCCTAGGAAAATAAATTCCCAAGGACCCTGCCTGCTTCCTCAGGTGTGTGTATTTCTTCAGCAAGAACTCTATACCTACCCAGTCTCCAGGACTTCCTCTGCAGAGTTCCCATCTAATTAGGTCTAAACTGGAAAAAAAAAATTGCATATGGAACATTGTCTTGTCAAATAAGTCAGTAGAATAAATTTGCTAGATTTGATGATGATAATAGCAGTAATAATATCAACAATAGGGACTGGAAGTATTTTGGTTTTCACTCCTTCACTTCCCTGTCTTCAATCTGTCTTTGATCTTTGGAAATTTGTGAAGAGGATGAGGGTAGGAGGCTGAGGAAGCAGTAAGAGGCTTCTACGGCACAGCAGTATGCAAACTGTCCAGTGGAAGAGCAGCCTTAATGAAGTAGTCAACTGTCTAAGCCCATAGCAACCTGCAAGTAAAGTTCTTTCTTCCACTGCCTTAGGCGATTCCATGGGAGTCACGCCGGATCTTTAATGAACTTAGTAGCCTATAAATCAACAAGGGATATGACACTGGGGAAAGGGACGTAAGAGAGGAAAGTCAGACAATGGAGGCTGCTGCTGCTCCCTTAGTAAAAAAGCAGTGTATTTTTCATGGACCCTATTTTTTTGGTCTATTTTGTGTGTGTGTGTGTGTGTGTGTGTATGTTTTAAGGTATGGTTGGACAGTGGCCATTTTTAGCAGGAACTTAAATTGTCCAGATATTGGATCAGTACCATGCAAGGGTTATATCCTTAATGTGTAATTCTAGGGTAGGTGGGAACAATCAAGTTGAATTACTGACATTGTAAGGAAATGAAAAGTCAAACTGCTGACCATGTGTATTTTATATTATTTAATTAAAAGTAGATAACGGTGTATGAATGAACCACAAATCAGATAAAAATGGCAGCATTTTCTCATATTTAACACATATTTGACTTGTGGTTGGGTGACAATTTACCAGAACAGGTCTATGATGTCTCCAAATAGAAAATCAGGAGTGTAATTAAAAAATACTGCAGGGAAGAAGCGATATTAACTCCAACCCCGAGCAGAGCTCATCACAGCCCCAGTTCCCATCACCATTATTCCTACTTAATGAGAGTCTACTCTATTTCTTTCTTTATCTTGAAATAAAAAAGGGAAATCGTCAGAATTTTTATTTTAAATATATCATGTGCCTTTTATGGAAATAAAGAAAATGGATGGATTACAAATTCTAGGTGTTAAGATTCCCTATTTATTTAATCATTTTAATGGACTCTCGTTAAATATCCAACAGTCAGTCATTCAAAGTTGTCCCTCAGGACAGAACTGCTAGTTCACTGGACTATCTTTAGAGTTTTTGGCTTCATCAGATGAGCAGTTGTGAGGAATGTCCATCTACTCTTCTTCTGTATCTGTGGAGTGACTATTCCTAAATTGTGCAGAGAATATTATCAGTGAATCCAGTCTCTTTAGCACCCATTCAAACATGCCAGGTATAATCAGAAGTCAGCATCCTCAGACTGAGACAATGCCACAGCCAAAGGGTCCAAGTCTCTGACTCTCTCTTCCAGGTTCCACTTGACTTTCAAGCCAAATGGGGAAGACTTTGGCACATTCTCTGCTTTCTGATCTTCAATTATTTGATTATTCAGTCAATTCAGAACCGTTGTTTAGAAATAGTCACAAAAATCTCTCACTATATCTTGGTTCTTCTGTCAGAGAGAGAGAGCAAAGTACGTAAACATATGCAATGACAAATCATTGGTAACTATTTGATATTTCAGTACCTCTTTCTGCTGTGGACTGTACAAGACTCTGAGGCGTTTCTGCATTAGAATCGGGTCTAACACTGCCACTATTCATACTTCTCTTAGTCCTTTGTCAGAATAAATCTCCTACTCTTTAAATTAAAATCTTGCACTTCTTACCTTTTGTTTCCCAAAATTAAGAGATTGTTTTACTGATTTTTACTTAAGGGGTCTCCTTGGAGCCAGGACAAAGAACTTGGTATTTTATCAATAGAGAAGAGTTTCAATTCATAGGAGAAGTATACAAGTTGATGATTCCAAGTAAAGAAGAACATAGCTCATGTTCTTGTCTCCCGAGCGCAATGTCCTGATGAGAGAGCTGCCAATGAAGGGCAGTAACCAGGGAAGGACAGTCCTCGGCCAAATCAGCTGGGCAGACTGCTTATCTGTGTCAGCATACCAAGTGTAGCCACGGGGTGAGGGGATTTGGGAAACTGTCAAGTCCAAAGATGGATATGAGGATGATGACAGAAGGCAAGAGGAGAGAGTCAAGAACATGGTGGAATTGGGTAGGAGACATGGTTCAAGAGAAGAATTCAGAACTAAGACAATTTGGTGGATGTGAAAGAAAAATTCCCATTCCCCCTGAAATACTGCCCAGTGGGCATTGTAAGAATGGTCATGGTGGCTTAAAGGATTTTCAAAAAGTGTGGCAGGAAGTGGGAGGATGAAACCAAGTCAGTTGAGTAAAGCTGTGGAAATAAATACAAACTTTAGTCTGAAGACAAAGAAGAAGGTCAGAATTACTCTGTTTCATAGATGTTAAGACATTCATCTTCTAACGTTTCAGCATTTCTGGCATTGGTCTGCCCCTCACAATTGATGGCATCTTGGATTTAATAAAATATGGTCTAGCGTTAAAGGCATAAAGGCACAAGAAAGAGATGAATCTCTGGCTACGAACAGTCCTCAGTTGATGTGAGGGCCACAGGAATGCTTTCTGTTGCTTTTAACTGGGAGTTTTGTGAACACGGCCCTTTTGCCTATCACTATGATTTTTCAAATGAAGCTTTTGGAATGTCTCACTCAGATGCTGGATCTCAGCTTCTTCTTTTCTGATGTTGCCACCCATTCCTTCTCTTTTTTCCATTTTGATTCCATTTGACTTATATTCAGAGAAAAGTAAGGGTGGTAAGAGATTAGGTTAAATGTCAGCCCCTCAGAGAGGCCCTCCCAGACCACTCAACAAATAGTCACCTCCATTCGCTTTCTATCACATCACCCTATCTTATTCTCATCATAGCACTTACACTTTTCCAGTAGTTTCCGATTAATTTTGTTTATGGTCCATCTTCTCTGTTAGCATGTATGCTGAAAAAGCATAAGGACTTTGTTTATTTAAAGTGTCCTCTGTGCTTAGAATAGTGCCTGGCACATAGCTGACTCTTAGCAAACATGTGGGGAATAAGTAAATGAATATATGACCTTGAAAAGAATTGAACTGTTCCTTGGGGAGTTAGGCCTCTTTGGAGTAAATATATATAATGAGCATTATATGCAACTAATACATTTTAGGGTATTTTGTGGATTCCTCTACATTTCCCATATATCTGTTAATGAAATAAAAAACTTTAAAAATCGTGTAATTCTGAGTCTTTAAGACAGTAACCCTTAAAATATAGCTTGAGATTTCCCAGAATCTTAAATTAACGCCTCCCTAGCTCCATGTCTGGGCTCATACATGCTGATCCAGCTTCAAATCAGCTGGCAGTTATTATTCACCCTGAAATTAAAAAGCAGGAAAACCACCTCTCTTCTTGCAGACAGACGTTCATGGAAAGTTTTGGCCTTGATATGTTGGCTATGGTCTTAGTGATCCATATTTATATGGTTATAAAATATCTCTCACTTGTTTAAAATAGATTTATCATTAATGTTACGCTAGTAGGTATAATTACTAAGGTTATCACTTCAACAAATTTAAACCAACTGAAAATACAATCAAAAGAAATTAACCTACCTCCACATACAGCTCTCAAAATAGCTCACTTATTGCCTAGAGATGGAGATCACACTAAGAGAAATTGTGAAAATGGACATGAGTCATGAAACTAACTTTTAGCTTAACCTACATTAGTCCCTTGAATGAGCATCACTCTCAGAATGAAATTAACCTCTTTGATTTTAGCAGATCAACTCCCATTATGCCCTCATTTCAAGTTAAAAGCAAAAATATAAACAAAACCTGTTACCATTTTTAGTGTGTGTGATGCAGAGTCATTCAGGAATCATTAGAGAATATCTCTTCCAATTTAAAAGCAATTGGAAAGGCAGGGATATGGAAGGAGAATAACCCTTACTTGATCATGTTAGGGCCAACTTGATGCTGGCAGGGGTGCTTGTCATTTTGGGCAGGAATACTATAGAGAGTGTCATCATCATCATCATCTTTGGATTGATGGTTCAAGGATGAAGCTTGTGACTCATATGGATAGTAAGTGTTTCTCATTCCTTCATTCTGAAACCCTTGTCCTTCTTTATCCTACTTAGTAAGTGTACTTGTCTAACCTGTAACCCAGGGCTCGTTTACCCCCCGATCATTCACTGAGCATCTACCACATGGCAGATGCTGGGCTGGGTTCTGGGGATACTAAGAGGGAGACCCTGATCTTTCCCTTCAATCTGCTCAGGCATGTCTCTGGCTTTTCTGACAATATTATGGCCATGTGTAAACGACACTGGGGCATCTGAGTCACAAGTGGAAAAAGAGTCATCATGTGCCTAGAACATGTCTTCTTTTCAGGCTATTGAAAAGTGACGTATAGACCCAACTACCAAACGATTGGCAGAAACTTCTCTTTTGATCTAAATGTTTTCGTCTTGAATAGCCATGGCCGTTAGGGTTGGGACATTCCTTAGGTACCTTTTTGATTTGTTTAGATCGACAACGCCCCTAAGATGTGTGTCATTGTCTCCATTTTACCTACGAGGAACTTGAGGTTTGGAGATGTTGTATTAGATTTCTGTGGCTGCTGTAACAAATGACAGTAGGCTGGGCAGCTTAAAACAACAGAAACTTATTTTCTTACGGTTTTAGAGGCCAGAAGTCTGAATTCAAGATATCAGCAGAGCTGTGCTCCCTCTGGAGGCTCTAGGGGAGGATGTGTCCTTTACCTCTTCCAGCTGCTGGTGGCTGTTGGCATTCCTTGACCTGTGGCTGCATCATTCCAATCTCTACCTCTGTGGTCACATTGCCTCCCCATCTTCTGTCCATGTGTCTTCTCCTTTGTGTAGCTATCTTAGAAAGACACGTGTGATTGCATTTAGGGCTCACCTGGGTAACCCAGGGTCTTTTCCTCATCTCAAGATCATTAACTTAATCACATTTGCAAAGACCGTTTTTACAAAGAAGGTGACATTCACAGGTTCCAGAGATTTGACATGGATATCTTCTGGGGAGCCGTTTTCCAGGCTGCCATGGAGGTTAAGCCTTTGTCCAGGGTTATGTGTGTGAAAGAGGTGGGGTTTGAACATAACCAGGTCTGACTTCAGAGTTCATTCTCTTCAACCTCCACACTGACTCTCTGGAATCCACGTGGGCATTACAGTGATGATGAAGTTTTCAATGCAATTATTTAAGTAGTTTCAACCTAGAAATATAGATGAAGAACTAGGATGTAGGTTTCACTGATACAAGTGTCTTATTGCTATCCTCCTCCTGGTTCATTCCACAAGGATCAGCCAGTATTTACAGTGTGAGCTGTTCCAGGCTCTGTGCTGGCATGGAGACTCAATATTGAGCAAAAAACCCACCACTCCTATCCTTCTAAGCTCACCATCAGGTGGAGGGACAGAGATAGACATTAAGTAACACACACATGAATGTATAATCACAAACCCAGAAGGAAAGGGGCAATAGAGAACAAGGAATACTGCCCAGGCTGCATGTGAAGAGAATTTTCCCTGAGGAAGTGATGTTTGAGTCAAGATTTGAAAACTAAGCAGGAGTTAGCTAGATGAAGGAGGAGGGCAGCAGAGAAAAACAATCCAGAAAGATGGAGTGCCATATGTAAAGGAGAGATCATCAGCTTTTCAGGAATAGAAACAAGGCTGAAGCAGAGCGAGGCAGCTTTGTCAATATGAGCATTTGTTTCTAGGTCTAGTGACTGGGCAGGGTAACACTCAATGAATTCTCTGTGTTGGCAAGCTCTTTGTGGGCAGGGAATGTGTTTTTTCATGTCTGAATGCTCTGGCCCAGCAGGGTGTCTAGTACAGAGTATATGCTCAATGCTATGCTTGTTGATTGACTTAATGAATAGATGAGTGAACAAACTAGCCTTGACCTTACATGTGCAGGTTGTTTGACAAAGCAAGTGAAATAGCCATAGTCCGGCTTGATACATGTTCCTCTTCCAAATCAGGGGGTCACAGTGTAGCCAAGCATATTCTGGCCATTTTTTACCCCCTCCATGATTGTCCTATGTGAGCAAACGGCTGGTGAGGAAGCCAGGAATCAAGAGCTTTTGGCTCACAGTTGTGAAAAAATCTGGGAACGCTGGTGGCAGCTTGCTCAGCTCTCTCCACATCTTTACCCCAGGACCAGACTTAGCTGATTGCATCCTGAGGCCAGAGTGGCAGCACCTTGTTGATTCATCCACCTCCTTTGAGAGGAAAGAGACCAGGAGGCTTTTCTGCAAGCCGACCTTTATCTGTTGCTCCATTTTTAGGGCACAGCGCCATAAAAGAGCTAGCTTTGCTTGCAAAAAGAGACAGACCATGAAGAAGATTTTCCCTTCTGTCACTTTGAGAGCATCACCTCCCTTGTTCACCATACGTTGACTGGGTTGCCTCCTGTTAGAAGAAATGTTTGTGAGATACATAATTTTTACAAACATTCATTTAGTCTCTTTACCTCAGAGAGGACAAATTTCATTTCCATATAAAACGCACTCAAAAGGACAAGGTCTCAGAGATTGCTTAGAACTCAAGGACTGAAAATTGTGCCCAGGATGAAATCTCGCTGGCTATTTCAGCCACACAAATGCCACAGATGTGAAGGCCTGGCATGGAAATCTCACAGGCGAGGGGATGAAGGCCCGGTGTCTGAGACTGCCACCATTCCATACAGAAAGCTCTCAGGGCTGACAAATTGTGTGTCCTGGACTCTGCTAACCATACGTGGGTGTCGACTCAGAGATGAGTATGATATTTTAAATTTACTCCTAAAATAGAAATTCTATGCTGACCCGCTGGCTTTGTACTTCTAAGACTTACTTCCACCCCTTTCTTACTGTCTTTCCTCCTTCTCTCTTCTTTCTTCTCTTGTTACTTCTTTATTCTTGAGATAGTATGAGGGACTAAAGATGGAGAGTGAATCAGGAGACCTCTGGACCAGGCTCTGGCACTAAGTAGCTGTGTGGCCTGGGCCGTGTCACAGAACCCATTTCGTCCTCAGTTTCCTCATCTAGAAAATGGAGCACTGGACTCTCGGAGTACCCTGTGACGTGCCCACTCTGGCCTTCAGATCTTCCTTGCCTCTTTTTCCCCTAGACAGTCAGTTTTTCTCTCCCCTCCCCACAAGGCCCTCATTTTCTCTCTCTGGTCATCTTATTCTCTTACATCTGTCTTCTCCTATCTCTCCTCTCTCTTCCTTGTTCTTGCTGTGAGGGGAGGATCACAAGTCAGAATAGGTGTTTGTGCTTTTTGGACAATAATGGGGAGATTTCTAAAGCCCCGACTGATAATATGTCAGCCATAATTACAAAGGTTTGTACTACTTTGATTAGGAGAATCAGCACCATGATATCGTAGGTTGGGGAGAAGCCATGGACTGCCAAATCGTGCTGGTTCATGATAGAAAAAAGAATTCAGCTGAGAGGGAAAGACGCAATGGCATCTCTTTCCCTTCACGTATCTGTGCTCTTATTTATCTTCCTCATATCAGGGACACAGTCCCTACGGCCCCTTCTTAGAGGGAAGCCAAGAGATTCCCCATATTTGCCCCTTCACAGGGCTCCAGCTTCTCCCCCGACAGCAGACAATGTTGGATAAACTTGCAGGAGACTCTCTTCCTCCTTTCATCTGCTCTCCCAGATTATACCTTCTTTCTACTTTGTTTTTCAAAGACAGGACCACCTTAGAACGTGGCTTCTTCCAAGAGAGCATTTGGCAGCCTTCTTCCAAGCCTGAGGGGAGACTGAGAAGTGGTTTCTTCTTTTTCCTAATACAGGTATTAAGCTGACTTAATATTCACTTACTCTGAAAAATCCCACTTCACAGAAACATTTTTTAACATGAGCCAAAGCGTTTCTCCCTAATTCAGCACAATTGCGCCTGGTTTATATCCATTGATGTTAAATGATTTCCTGTTTAATATCAATTGGAAATGGCTGATTTCCTACCCCAAACAGTAGTTAATGTCAATTATGGCAGGCAGGGCAGAGCTGTTTTTCAATTAACTACACCACTCCATTTTGTTTGCTGGCGAGTGGTGCAAAATACACGTGCGCAGAGCCACCTCATGAAAAAGTGACAGAGAGGGACTCAGCGTCAATTTTGCTGCCTGTTCCTGACCATTAGTTTGAGAAGTGGTGGTGGTGTAGGGGGATGCGCAGCTTACCTTCTCCCTTTTCCCAAGGGACTAGTCTTGGTTTAATGGGAACCCCCTCTTCCATCGCAGAAACCTCTGGTCAGGTTGTTGGGGAAAGGACAACACTTAGCTGTAAACAGTCTAATTAGAATCGAGTTCCCAGAGATGTGGAAGGGGGTACAGATTCATTAGAGAGGATATGACTGTGGCGTAACTCTAGTGATTCTCAGAGAGTGTGGGTGCCAGTGTAAGGTAAGGATGAGAATGGTAGGTAATATTTATTGAACAGCGACTGTGGGTCAGTGATGTTATGTTATTTTGAATCCTCTCAATAACCTTATGAGAGATTGTATATCCCTGTTTCGTAGATGTCCATATCCGATTGCCTAGTGCTGCTGAGGTATTCAGCAGCTGAAGCTAGAGTTAAAATCCAGGACTGTTTGATTCTATCTCATGGACTAGTCTTCCTTTCTAATAAAACGAATGGTTGAAAATACCCTTGGTGAGTCTGTGTAACCCCTAAGGTGAGGCTCCTTAGGACATTGAGGATGGTACGAGAGGGGAACAGGATTCAGTGGTTTCTCTTTCCCTTGGTCTAGGATCCAAAGCACTACACAGTCTTTTCTCACGTTACCCTGTGTTTCTCCACCTCTCTGTGGGTAGACGCCTTTCCTCACACTTCTGCTTATGCTAATTCCACACCGTTCAGGGACTAGCTTGAGTTGTCCATGAAACGTTCCTTGACTGCTCTGCCCATCTTGGGCATTCTCCTCTGAACCCTTTCAGAACTTCTGCTCTAAGATCCTTTGCTAACATTTTCCTCATATGGCTGCAGAAAACTTTGTTAAGAGCAGAAGCCATGCAGGAAAGAATTTCATGTGAGGGGGGCTAATACTTCCGAGCTGTTTGTCCTTCCCTACCTCATTCTTTCTTCATGCAACAAAGATTTATTAAGTGCCTAGTATGTGCCAGGCATTATGTTGGGAGCTATTGATGCTGAGGAGCCACTATAGCAGTGGAGGAGACAGACACTGAAGGGAGAGCTTCAATGGAGTATAGCAGGTGCTATGGGATTGCCCAGGACACTGGCACTTAGCTCAATGGTGGGGTAGGTAGAGGAATCAAAGAAGTTTCTTTGGAGTGGGCATCTGAATTGAGTTTTGAGGAGGTGGTTAAACAAGAGGAGGTAGGGGTCAGAGAGGGATGTTTTAGCACAGGAGTCAGCAGCTGTGTGGGTGAAGATAATACTGGACCTCGCAGGTTATTGAAACTCTCGAGGCTCAACCCTTCATCACACCTTCATCATAGGGATGATGTTAGGATCAATAACAGTATACATTTACTGAGGACTTACTCTGAGCCTTGCATTGTTATAAGCTCTTTACTTGTATTAACTCAATGAGTCCTCATACCTATTTTATGAGGTAGGCATTGCAATTATGCTCATTTTACAGATGAGAAAACTGAGTCAAAAAGAATTTAATTAACTCGTCCAAAGTAACCACTCTAGTCAGCGGTAGGGCTGGTATTCAGACCTGGTGGTCTAGCTCCCAAGGCTGACCTCTTAGCCATTCATCTATGCTGTTTCCGGCATGAACTGGTGCACATGAATCGTACAGCGCAGTGCCTGAATGAAGTAGTCACTCAATTAATGGTTATTGCCTTGATTTCTTTACTCATCCTTTTTTTCCAAAATTCCTTTTCTTTGGAAAGATAAGTTCTTTCCTCATCAGAAAACGATTTTATTGGTTACAGGGCTGTGTTAGCTACGCAGCGATTCCCCTCTCTCTTCCACTGTGGGACCTATTTCAGTGCTGCGCAAATAACGAACACGTGGAACAAAACAAAGCACTGGGATAAACACTTGTGCAGATGAAGATTGCAGCCAGATTAGGAAAAAGTGTAGCTTCTTGTTCCTCAGGTTTACTAGGAGTCAGTATGCAGATTTCTTGTCTGGGTATTGCCAAGTGAGTGGACAACTCTTTTTTCTGCTACTCTTTCTAAGATGGTTTGAGAATGAGCCTTCTCGGTTGCGGGGGCTCCTCTTGAGCTCTGAGATTCCAGGGTAACTCATACATTTTTTGAGGTGTCTTGAATGTCATACTTACTAATATAAGTTACATTTTTCATCCTGATCAATTTGTTTGGAGGGAATATCAGATGCCAGTGCATGGGCAGATCCCATTGGTTGGAAAATATGGTATGTCTTTCAAGTATTGCTCTGAGCAGCACTTAAGATGGACATTTTTCTTTTTCCCCTTCCTGTGTCTTCTGTTGCCCTACCTGAGACATTCTGTATATCACCCATGTATCTGAGATATTCAAGTTTGTGTAAAAATCTGTGGGATTACTTAGTAGGACCATTTGAGGAGAATTTGGATTTTCTTTGAAATTTTTACAGTAGTAGGTATTTATTCTTTAAAACTTAAGATAATTAAAGTCATCCATAAATGCTAGTCATTTTTATTTTACTATATTTTTTTGAGTTTAGGATCAACTTTAAACATCAAAAGGGAAGGAGAATAAAAAAGAACGGACATGGGGTAGGGGCAGGATTCAAGAAGCCCTTTATAAGTTATTGAGCCAGCCTATCATTGTTTGCAAAAATGGTACCAATGATAACTCTTATGCAGTAATTTCTAGCTTAGGCGAACAAAGAGAGTTGTGCTATTTGACATTAAACAGTATTTATGGACATTATTCCATTCATCCTTGCAATATCTCAGAATGTCACGAGAATAAATAGCTTGACCAATTCAGACTGGCTTAGGTCAATGCCCCAAAACCAGACCTTTGGAGTCCTTTTTACTACACTTCTGACTCTCAGTGATTGTCCTGTGCCTTGATGGAAAACACCCTTCTCTAGGGCGGGGCTTTCACAGTTGTGAAAAACGGACAAGGAAGGAGTTCCTGAGGAAATGAGAAGTTTATAAAGAATGCCTACTATGTGCCTAGTACTACGCTAGACAGATGTTAAACATCTTCTTAATTCCTCAGAGGAAGCCCAGTTCCCTGCACCTGCCGTATGTTCCCTTTTGGCATAGTCTTTACAAAAATAGGTGCTGATTATGCCAGAGAAGCCCAGGCCTTGCCAAGCAGAAGCAGGTATTTGGCAGGATCTGGGCCTCAGGTCCACAGCATTATATCCATCTCACAGGTGTGGTGGAAAGACCGACTCAAGGGTCTCTGGGCAGAAATTCTTGACATTTGGTTCAGGTCTCTCCTAGGGGCCTTTAATCCCTCATCTCCCAGAGTATCTAATCCAACTGCTAATTAAGGGAAAAACTGAGACATCAGATGAGAAGTGTGACTTTTTTTTTTCCTTTTTGAAGCGATTTAAACCTTTGGAAGGTACACAAATGTAGTCCTATTATTCAAGTTAGTTTACAATCCCTCCCCGGTCCACCACAAGGAATTTATGAACCTGGACGAGCTGGAAGTCCCTTAGCAAAGTAAACAAACTGTAACTCAGGGTTGCACACTTTCAAGGAGCCTCTATCAGCAGGTTTTATTTTCACATCAGAGGTGAAAAGATAATTTGGTGAGCCATAGTTTGTCTCATTGGCAGCAGCCAAGAGTCTGCCTGCATGGTGCAGGAAGAGAGGGGCTGACTAGGCAGCGTCTGCGGGTTAACACGCAGCAGCTGTCTTTGTCCTGGTGACAACGATGATGACAGTAAGAGCTGGCGTTTACTGAGCTGTTGCCATTAGTCAGGTACAATCCCACGCATTTCAGCCTCATCATAACCCTTTGGAATAGACACCTTTATTATCTCCATTTTACAGATGAGGAAACTGAGGTTTTTAGATGTTTGGATATTTCCCCCCTAGAAACAAAGTCTGAATGTGACTTCACGCTGTTTATCTACAGATGGGGCGTGTCTGAGTGCAAAGGGTGGACTGTGTAGGAGGTGGGATTGGCTAGGGTTTTCTTTTTGGAAAGGGGGAAATTTCTGTCCTTCTCTCTGTGCATCCCCCTGTCTTCTTCTTTCAAAGCCAACAATGAGCAGTGATCTGGGAGACAGGAGGCCTGCATTCCAGTCCTAGCCCTAGAAGGTGCTGACCATACCATCTTGGACAAATTCCTTCCCCAATTCTGGCATCAGTTTCCTTATTCGTAAAACAAGGAGGACAACATAGGCACCTGATATCTAGAACCCATGGCTCTCAATTTCAGTGGCTCCAGGATCCTTTGAACCAGGGCCATCGCTCTTTGCTTTTCGACCCCTTCCTCATCCGCCTTTGTGTGTGGGACAGCGACGCTTCTCTTGGATGTGCAAGGCACTGAAAAGAAAGAAAGTTTTTTTTTTTTTCTTTTATGTGCTACATACCAGACGACCTTGACGTGATGGACTACGGGATCTGGTGACACTGCACACTCACTACTATTCAACACTGTGCCGGAAAGGGAGGAAGGAATGGATTTATTGACTTGCGACTTTGACTCGGGCCTGTGTATCAGGCCTGTTATTATGTGGAATGATTAGGCTGCAGTGGCAGGGACAAGTTAAACTAGAACAACAAAAGACCTCCTTAACCTTTACCTGGACACAGGGCCATTCATAATGACTTTTGCATGGTTTGGAAAACCAAGTCTCTCCTGGAGCACTCAATACTTTTGCAGCCCCAGGAAATGAGCAGGAAAGGGGAAGACGGATGGGTGAGGGAGATGAAATGTAATCCAATTCTGCATAGTCCTGTTTAGAATGCTGAGTTCAGGTCTGTGCAAAAAACAGCAATGGCTTAGAGATCATCATCATTTTCTTTGGCTTGAAAAAGGAATTTGAAACCAGATACAATGGTTGCTCACTGAGAAAACTTCCAACTATTTGTTATCTGCTAGTGCAAATTATGCTGTTCCTGAAAGATATTTTCCCTCTTGAAGGAGCCATGTGCCTTCTATTAATGTGAAAGGAACTGGATACATAGAGCTTTCACACTCTCAGGCCCCCCCCTCCACCCGCCGCCACACACACACAGAGTATCAAACACAAGGTCTCCTGGAAAAGCTGAAATAGCTGCAAGCATCTCAGACTTCCCTCACTTCTGAAAGAAACTCCCCCCTCTAGCTCAGCTCACTGGCTCAGGCTCATGAGCCATATTTTCTGTGGAATGGATGCTGCATCAACCATTTAAAATACTGGGTATATGGGGGATTTATTCAGACATCTTCTCCTAAATACTGTAAGTTTTAATGGAGCTGGATACAACACAAGAATTAGGGAATCACAGAGTATTACAGTTGGAGGAGACGTTATCGATCACCTAACCCAAAGGTAAACAAACTTTTTTTAAAGGGCCGAATGGTAAATACGTTAAGCTATGGGGCAGTGAAGGGGCCATGAAGCTTGAAGTCTGGGGAATGGTCTGGATCAGTGCTTCTCTAACATCAATGTTCATACAAGTCATCTGAGGGTCTTATGGAAACGTAGTAGGTCTGGAGTAGGACCTGAGATTCTGAGTTTCTGACAAGTTTTGTTGATGTTGACTTCTGGAAAGGTCTTCTAGCTGTCTAACATACTGGGTAAGTGAATGGCATTGGGGCCAAGAGACCTGGGTTCAAGTCTTCACTTCGTAACTTCTGATCCGTGTGCCCCTGGGAAAGTTATGCCACTTTCTGAACTTCAGTTTCCTCCTTTATAAAATAACATTAATTATATCTGGCAAATAGGGTTGATGCAAGGATTAAATCAGATAGTGGTTACAAAGGGCTCATCACAATGCCTAGCACATTGTAAAATGCCCAATAAATATTTGCAATTTTTGTTAAAATTAACCGTAATCTAATACACAAAATGAGTAGATGTCTGCAAGCTCAAGCATTTTACTCTGTTGGAGTGGAGGAGAGCCACCCCCAATTTGACATGGTTTATTATACAATATACCAAGTACAACAGACAAAGAGGGCAGCTGTCCTCTTATTCAGAGTAGTATATTTCTTCCTAGGGAAACACCCCACATATTTTCCAAGAGGAGACAACAGATTAAAAACAGTGAATTCCATGAAGGGAAAAAAGCTGTGAGATACTGAACTAGTAGCATCCTTGAGATCTGAAAAGGAACAGGGAAGGAGGAGGGAGGGAGTCAGTAAATGGATAAGCCAACTCAAATATGCAACAACGTGGGGTTATACAGTGTGAAGGACAAACAGCCTTGCGTCATTTCATAGCCACCACTGGAATCCAGTTTCCGGAAGAAAATGAGAGATAACCATAGCAAAGGTGGATACAGAGGACAGTAGAAAATCCTTAGAAGCAAATGACACTTGATTTTGGTTCTATGCAGTGATGGCTTTATTTCTTGGGGTTACTTGATGACTCCTTCCAGTTTGTAATGATGGTAATATGGCTAGACCAAGAGGGGTTCAAGACCTGTACCCAGGGTTGTGAGTCTGGGAGAACCTGTGCACATGTCCATCTGCCTGTAGCAGGAGTTTTCAAGGCAGACAAATTTGAATCTCTGTCTCAGGCACTAGGGGGTAGTGGCCAAGAGAACCAGCTTCTGAGTCAGACTGCCTGGGTTGAATACCATTTCTGTCACTTATCAGCCATGCGAACTTAGGTTAATACTTAACCTCTCTATGCCTCAGTTCCCTCATCTGTGAAATGTGGATAATATTCATAATATTTTCCTCATGGCATTATTGTCAAGTTTTAAGGAGTTTAAACTACATAAAGTGTACAACGTGCTATTCAGTAAATAGCAGTTCAGTGACAGCATCATTACTAATTTCTCCATTGCTGTATAAATGAGAGTTGACTTTTTTTGCACGTCCAACCATGAAAGCACAATATTGTCTATCAGGAATAAGTCTGCAAACAACCATGAAGGAGTATCTTGCCCCGTTTTAACCAGCATGGCAGGGTGTGCAGTAACTTGAACTCAAGAGATCTGATTGGTTAAAGTTAAGGCAGGAGTGGAGAGGTTGGGGAGAAGGATGATTACAGGACCCAAGAAAGAGGTATAGAGGTGTCTTGGTGCGTGAAGCCAGATGACATTCTGAAGAGCACCATCAGGAGACCTGGTCCAGAAGGTCGAGAGTGAGACCAGCTAGCTCATCGTTGAGGCTGAAGGTGAGGAACTGAGCATTTGTGGAGTGGGAAAGAGTCAGGCAAGCTGAGATGTGGTGATGAACACAGATCAACACCACAATGCAGACTGTGGTTTGGCTAACTCTTCCTCCAGCTATGCAAACCAGAAACCTAGATGTCATCTTGGCAACCCCTCCCCCGACATCTCCAATCCAAACCCTTTTTGCTTTTACCTCCTAATGCATTCACTCCCCCTGCCCCCAATTTCCACTTCCAACACCACCCTTAACCAAGTCAAATCATCTTTTCCTTGGACTGTAAAAGCCTCCCCACAGATCTCCCTGCTTCCATGCTGGCTTCCTTACTTTCTTTTCTCCATCCTACAGAAAATGCCAGAGGGACTTTTTCTAAAAACCAATATGAGCATTTGGCAGCCTGCAAAATCTTTTCATAGTTCTTAGGACAAAGTCGCACTTCCTGCTGAGTGTTGTCAAACTGCCATGTGCTCTTCTGTAGCTGTGTCTTCTTCCAGGTGCCCCTTCACGCTGTGCTCCACCAACCCTGGCCTGCCTTCAGTCCTGCTACTCACACACTGCACCCAGCTCTTGTGACTGCAGTCGCCTCTGCCTGGAGCACTCTTCCCTCCTCCTTTTCTCTATCTAATTCTTCTCATCCTCTCAATCAGAGGTCAAGATCAGGGAAATTATCCCTGATCTCCCTGATCAGGTCAAGCCTCCCTCTCCATTTTATTTATTTATCTTTTTTGAGGAAGATTAGCCCTGAACTAACTGCTGCCAATCCTCCTCTTTTTGCTGAAGAAGACTGGCCCTGAGCTAACATCCGTGCCCATCTTCCTCTACTTTATATGTGGGACGCCTACTACAGCGTGGCTTTTGCCAAGCGGTGCCGTGTCCGCACCTGGGATCTGAACTGGTGAACCCGGGGCCGGGGAAGCGGAATGTGCATGCGCACTTAACTGCTGCGCCACCGGGCTGGCCCCTCCCTCTCCATTTTAGACTCTCATAGAGCACCACGAATTTCTCCTTTATGGCACTTAGACAATGGAAATTCCACATATACTTGTAATTAGTTATTAATAAGCTCCATGAAGGCAGGAATCATGTTTGGTTTTTGCTCAGCATTATATATCTAGAGCATAGCATGATGTTTAGAATATACTAGGGATTTGATAAATAATGGTTAACTGAATAAATGTACCCGTGAATAAATGAATGGGCACATTCATAAACAAGCAGAGATTCAGGCAGAGGCAGGATGTGGCATTGTACAAAAGTGCAGGGTCATTGGGAGGCATTGACAGCTGAGTCATCTTATCAGGAGGGAGCTCAGACCTTCCCTAATTGGTCCTATCTCTGAGCTCACCTTTCAAACCATAAGGAGTCTTCACTCTCCTACAAGGTTCAGGAATTTGGAGGCTGTATTCTGGTTGGTTCTTCTCTGCGTGCTGAACTCAGTGTGTGGCATGCAGTGGGCACATAATGTGTTTTTTTCCCTTATGAATGAATGAATCACTGCCCAGGGAGGAATAATTCCTCACATTCCCAGCTTATCTATAATTTTACTGTTGAACAGTTGAGCTTGGGTGCCTGGTTTCTATTGGAGTTGGTATGGCTGATGCCTCTGGATGTGTATTAGATCCACCTCTCCTTGGGAAAGGATTCTGAACACTGTAATTTGATGTTTTAAGCCATTTATAGTCAGAGTTTTTGCCTCGCCATCCCACCTCTGCCATGTTGTGACATACCAAACCTAAGCCCTCTCACTCTGGGGTGAATTTGGACCAAGACTGCTGCCATTGCCCTAGGACACCAAGCTGGGTCAGGAACCCTCTTCCCCTCTAAGACCTGGGAGTACCTTTGTTTCCTCAGTTGTTCTGAGGAAATGATTCTTCCGGAAAGAACAGACCCAGGCCGCAGTTTCTTGGCAGTCAGAACTGGAGGGAGAGAGTAAGCTGAGCCTCGTCCTTTCTCCCTGTGCTTTACAAATATCTCATTCTTTATTTCCCTCCAACAACATGTGATGACCCTTTGGCAAGTCCTTAGTGCTAAATTTCTTTTTTATGGAGGCAGCAGTAAAAACTCTAGGGCCTTTGATAGGCAGTGCTGGGCCGTAGAGCAGATGTAAATCACTTGAGCATTGGCTGGATTCGGTTGACAGATTTTTAGGTTCAATGAAACTTTCCTTTCCCAAATAAATCAAATTCTGACCTAGGAAGGTCTGAGCTGGGAACACTTCTGAAGTGTCTGAATTTGGGCTGAGGTTGGAGGCTGTCCTGTTTGGGTGACGGGCGTGGATTTTGTAGTGTGCACAAAGGGAAACTCAGGACCTGGAATCTTGCGCATTTCCCTTTTGCTTGAGGCTTTTGGTGCTTTTTGCTCCTGGTCCCTTAAATGAAATGGATTAAAAAAAAAATCAAGTAGGTCTTGGAATAAGCATGGAGAATGAAACCTAAGCTTTGGTGGTGGAGACATTTTTATTTGAAAAGAAGTGTGTGTGTCTGTGAAACTCTAAACTCTATGAGCTTGTTGAAGTTTCTCCACAGTCAAAAAGAACAGCTATGGCGGAACCCTTGTAAGAGATTTGTGTATGGAATGGCTTTGAGAAGATCTGCTTTTAGCATGACTTGGAAGTTTAGGATTGTTCCCAAAGGGTCAGTTATCTTGCTGTGACTCAAAGCACCTTGAGGATCAGAGGCACCTATTTATTTGCTTTCAGACTTCATTTTGTCATTTCAAATGGCATACTGTTTTCCCTTATAACCCAATTGTCCATAAGCTGCTTTACTATAGGAGTCCCAAAAAGAGACTGTAAAGGGACACATGGTGTCCAGAATGGGCAATTTAAGAAGGCACCCACCCCACCTCTCACCTGTGGGGGCACCATCATGGATGGAAATGCGCAGCTTCCCTGAAGCCAGATATCAGTCAGGTGGGGGACTGCGCTGACACTCGCTAATGGCCCAGTTATCACAGAATAGCATAGTGCCATTAACAACTGATTATACACATTATTGGGTAGCTCACAGCTAATGGGACCTGTCACAAGATCTCAGAAGACTGAGCTTATGATCTGTTGATAAATAGATACGTGGTACACATGGGTCAGTCATTTCCTTGTTAAGAAGGAAGGAGGAAATGAAGTGACAGACTCGGCAGTTCCATATAGACCATGGCTGCGTGCCTGGCTGGAGCTGGGTATCAGGATGTGAGGCCTGGGAGGTGCAGCTGGCCGTGTCTCCCTTCTACACTTGCAAATATCAGGAGTGGTTGTGGATGCTTAGAAAGTGCGTTGGAACTTCCACATTCCAAAGGAGGTGTCCTCCTCCTAGGAGCCCCCTTGCAAAGCTGAGAATGCCTGCTAGTGAGGTGGCCTTTGTTCTTGCATTTCCTTTGTGGGGCTTCTTTTTGGGGGGTGGTATATTCTTTTTGAGTGTCCCCAATTGTGTCAGACCTTTGAAGGAGTAATTTGCAAATGTCAAATGAACAGGGATGGGAATATCACTGCAGACTAGCTCTGTATAATTTGAATGCCGGTTGAGGTCTACTTCCCATCCTGATACAGTTATCCAGGGTGACAGTAAAGTAGACCTGAGCATTAGGCCACAAACTCAGGTGTGCAAAATTATTTTATTTAAATCAAACGATATCTGATTTCACTCAGAGGAGAAATTCCGTGTCACTCATTTTGGCGGAGAGTCGGGGATGAAGATGTTTCTTGAGGCCTGTCTGGCATTGGTCCACCCTGGGTATTGTTCAGACCCCAGTCTGCACCGGTTCCTTGAAGTCTGGTAAATGCAATGCTTCCCCGGCGCCATATTTTTGCCAAGGCTGGGAGCCTTCCTGTCTAGGGTCAGCCTCTTCAGGCAGAACTCCCCACCAGAGGCTCTGTGACCTCCCCAGGGAATGGCAGAAGAGCCTTTGAGTCCCACTCCACTCCAATCCCTTCTCAATCTTGGGAAATCTCCCAACTCAAAAGCATCTGTTTCCTTTCCTGTGTCTCAAGGAGCTCAAAGTTTTAGGGGGGAAAAAAAGCCAGGTAGAGATTTTTCTGCAGGCAATTTCTACTTTCAGCCTTTACAATCCTCTGCTAAAGTAAGGAACACAAAGAGCCTGGCTACTCTCTGGGAACCAAGGAAGGGAAACATAGAACAAAATGCACATTAATATCTTAGCATATTCTACTGCTGTGATAATGGCGGTGATGGCAATGACGGTGATGAAGATGATGATTTATATTGGCATTTTGCTTTAGAATTTCAAACCACTACCCAGCGTGATCCCTATAGTAGGTCAATAAGACAGAATGGTGTGCCAAAATGAAATGAAGACTCAGAGAGGTTTTGTGAGTTGGCCAAGTCCACACAGCAAGTTAGTAACCACAAGCCCTCCTTTGTTGGTTCAATATAGTTTTCTTTGAAAGAGGCCACATGTTGCCATTTTTTTGTTTGCAGAGTACCAAACCCACTGTCTGGGAGAAAGTGACTGTAAGTGACTTAGAGACAGTCAAGGTTTTGGATATCCAGGAATGTTAACAGAAGGAATCCTGAGACCAGCTGAACCTCACAAAGTCTGCCTGCTGTCTGGGCAGGAGGGGTCCCTCTTAGATCAGACATAATTTGACCTCTGCCATAGGGCACAGGTTCTCCTGGAAAGGAGGGAAAGTTTATTTTGTTGTTATTTTTCTCCTCTGCATCCATCTCAAATTTCCGCTGCTCCTTTCCTTATACTAGGACTGTTTACTTAATTATTCTGCCAGGAAACGTGGTTAAGGGTTAGACAGAAGATGCAGAAAAAGATTGTGCTAGAAGGAAAGAGAAATGTTCTAGTTTCTCAGAGGGATGCAGATTTATTTCAGTTTTTAATAGTTCTTATTCAAATTCATCCGAAGTAATTAATGAAAGCTAGAAGAAAGCCCAGACTCACACATGCACACACACCTTCCTGGGATATTTTCTTTCTTGAAATATGTTGAGTTGTTTGGTCTATTGGTTCAGTACCCCAAGCCTAGTGCACTATTGTCATCCCTTGCTTTACAACACGGTCATTATATCCCTAAACCACATTGTGATACACAGTGCCTTCTGTTTACGACTCCCGGAACTCCCACTCCATATATCACCTGCCATAAAACCCATCAAACTACTGCTACTAAAATGGTGCACAGTGGTCTAAACAGGAGCCAGGCAAATTGTGTGATACCCTACTGTGGTTAATGAGAGTGAAAATGTGGTTAGGATTTTATTCAGGCGATGTTCATTTGCAGCGCCATTGTAGTGAGATGGCAAAGAAAGATTCTTTTGTTAACTTGAATGACAATATATTTTCTATTGTACAGAGACGTTTGGTGCAGAGTTTGCCAAGTTATTTGTCAATTGTAAATAAGTCAAACTGTGACCTTGAACAACTAGATTTTTATTGCTTGGGGGTCTTGAAAACTAATTAATACACTGAGATTGTTATATTGAGTATCGGAAACCTGTTGCCAGATTTTAAAATACAGTAGTGCAATGTCTGATAAAGACCAAAAAAAGTTAAAACAGAACGTCTCTTTTCTGTAAAATAGATGCAATTTGTTGTGTCTTCTACCTGGGGGATTTTTAGAAAGAAAATGGAGGATAGGAGAAAGGGCATGGTACCTTTGGAGCTTTTTGCATTCTTATAAAACCTGAACATCTGCAGAAAATTCTTAGCAATATCTGTAACCATCCCTGAGTCTCTAAAAGATATGTGAGGATCTTCATTCAAAAATAATTAGAGATCCCACAACTAGAAGGAGCTGCAGCTAAGATATACAACTGTGCATAGGGGGGATTTGGGGAGATAAAGTAGAAAAAATATTTAAAAAAATAATTAGAGTAATTAAACGTAGCTTTGTTCTGTAAATAATCTTAATTCAAAGGAATTCTCACCCCTCCACATACCCTCCCCAACTTCCAGTTCAAGCAAGGGCCAAGACATTTTGATCCTAGAGAAAGGATTTCTTAAAATGGTTTAATAAATGCAGGTATCTTACTCAAGGAAAAACAACATAAACTTCTGTTATTAATCCATCATCCACCTTATTGTCTCGCAGTTCTTTCGTTCCCTCTAAATGACTAACTGTGTGGTGTGGAACACATATACTGCTAAGGATATTAGAAAACTTTCTTCCACAAGCCTTGGTTCATTTATGAAAACTTTGAAGAAAAAATTAGAAGAGTTACGTACAGCATGTCTGATCTCATTAACTCATTAATTCATCACTGAGCTATGAGTATCCCCAGAGGCCACTCTGGGCAATGTCATGGAAGCAGAGCTTGTCCCTGGTCTGCTCTTGTCTCTCTGATCTTCTCCATTGCTCTCCCTAGGATGAATGGGGTCCTGGGGCTGTCCCTGCAATAGAGTTGTTACTACTGCCAAAGCTGGCACCGGCACCCCACCAAACCCCAAGTTCTCTACTAAGTGCTTCCTGTATGTTATATTTGATACACACAAAAATGCTATGAGGTGGGTTCTAGTGTGTTTCCCACTGTACAGATAACACAAATATGAGACCCAGGGCAATTAAACGATTTTCCCAAGGGTAAGTAAGTGAGAAGAGGCAGGGCTTATTGTGACCTCCTTCTTCTAGACCTTTTTCTTCTTCTTCTGATCACCTTCTCCTGGAATTCCGTCCACTCCCAGTCCTCTTCCCCCCATCATTTCTTTAAAGTCTTGGTCTTTTCTGGAGAAAATGGGTGGCCAAGGGATGAGCTACCTGCCCTCTCCCCACTCCCATGTAAGCACATGCCTTAATCTCAGTGCAGGGCTCTTGTTTCCTGAGGCTCTTAAAATGATGCTCTTGGGAACGTCACATGCTATGGCCTCAGCAGGGAAGCTGTTGGGAAGGAGGCAGTAAGCCCCCTTTGTAAGTATTGCCCTGTCTGCAGTGAACAGATTTCCTTAGATTCCTGTCTCTATGTTCATACCTTGGCCGCCCCAACCATGAAAGGAATTATCAGGATGGGCTAAAGAGGGGCTGAAAGAAGAATCCCACCCACAAAGCTTTTGTGGGTGATACTAGTAAATTCTATGTACTTTCAGGAGGCTTTGTTCATCACCCCAATACTACTCGGTCGTAAGGCTGAAACTCGCCAATCATTCAGGTAGAAACAAAAGGGTAGCACAGGAAGAGTGTGATTCTCCATGGAATGACCACAGGCTATGGGGCAGAGTTCTCAGATTGGGCCCCTCTGTGATCTGCTTGACTTCTTTAGGGGAAATCTGATTTCAATTGAGTCGTATTATTTTTAAAAAATTCCAACCCTGAACAGCACCACGAAAAGGAAATTAAACTATAAAAAGTGCATTAAGGTAAGGGTAGGGATCTAAGTTACTGGCCCAGAAACAAGTCCAAATCAAAGGTAAGAGTAGAACTTGTAAGTTGCTCCAGGTAGACATTACAGATGCCACCAGTATTTACAATTGCTTGACATAAAACAGTCTACCTCGCAGTGGATGCTGACATCATCAGCATAGCACTTAGGACTTGGGGATCTCCAAGTACTTTATAAGCATCCCTTTCCTTATTCATTTCTGGTGGAAAATCAGATAACTAGAAAGTACCATTATTCAAGCTACATCCTTAGAAGCACTCCAATTGGAAATGCATACTCAACATGGGGGCTTAGTGATGATTTGGTGGCCAGAAAGGGGTTGTTGGCCCCCAAAAGCCCTGACTTCATTCTCTCCTTCACTCAGTTCTCTCATACTTTTTAATTCCTATTTCTGGTGTTAGAGATCT